>NW_015113415.1:242027-245017 GCF_001443285.1 Poecilia latipinna | reverse complement strand
TTTTGGGGGCCCCTTTTTTCTTTTAAAAAAAAAAAAAAAAACCCCCCCCCCCCCCCCCCCCCCACACACACACACACACACACACACACAAAAACTATTCCAGTCCAGAAATAGCATTGTAGTGCAAATGTGTTTTCTTCCACCAAACATTTAGGTCCCTTGAGAGTAATGAAAGTACCAACAGTGGTCGATTCTTCGACAGACCTACAGAAGTAAAATATGACGGGGATGAGTTTTTGATGATGCCTCCAGAAGAAAAACTCAAACACTTTAGCTGTCGAGCTCAGTTGAACGAGGACAACCAGAAGGTAACATATATATATATATATATATATATATATATATATATATATATATATATATATATATGATGTAGAAAATAAATCTAAAGAAATAAGGTGAGTTCTTTTCTTTTTTCATATAGGTATGTTAAAGGAAAAAGAAAATCTGACTGTTATGACTGACACATTTTTCATCATGTTTGGTGAATTAGACAAATGGCTCTAACATTGTTCAACTCTGTGTGTTCAGTTTGATGCATGCATCCGGGACTTGGTGCGATGTGTGGCTCTGACCCAACTTGTGTGTGGGGAGAAACAGTTAAAACTCGCACAGGCTCATGCCAGGCTGGCTAAAGCATACTTTCAATTCAAAGGTAATACCTTTTGTATCAGTGCAGCAAAAGAGTGTTTGCATCCCACAGATTTTTTTTTTATTTTTTTTTTTCTGTTTTTGGTTGCATGAATAAATGCGCAAAGCAGTTTTTAAATTATTTTATTTATTATGCGAAAAGCTATCCGTACAACCTTAAACTATCACTAGGGTGAGAAGCTCGGTCATCCGGGAGGGACTCAGAGTAGAGCCGCTGCTCCTCCACGTCGAGAGGAGCCAGTTGAGGTGGCTCGGGCATCTGGTAAGGATGCCTCCTGGACGCCTCCCTGGTGAGGTGTTTTGGGCACGTCACACCGGTAGGAGGCCCCAGGGAAGACCCAGGACACGCTGGAGGTACTATGTCTCTCAGCTGTCCTGGGAACGCCTTGGGGTTCCCCTGGAGGAGCTGGAAGAAGTGGCTGGGGAGAGGGAAGTCTGGGCCTCCCTTCTGAAGCTGCTGCCCCCGCGACCCGACCCTGGATAAGCAGAAGAAGATGGATGGATGGATGGAGAAAAACATTTCACATGAAGCTTTTTTTTTACACATTATGATGATGTTCCTGTCTGATTATCAAATAATTTGTCAACTTGTGTTTTTTGTTTCCTATTAATTATTATCAATAATATCAGTTTATTTTTAATACCAGAATTACTTGTGCTTTGTTATTAGGTTGGGGACTACAAGCCCTGGAGCACTTGGCAGTTGCCAAAGAGTTGCTTCTTTTTCGCTCCTCCGTCTCGGCCTACAGCGAAGATGAAAAGCTTGAGGTCCTCGCATGCCGTCTAAGTGTGCACCTCACAAAGGGAGGGGCTTCACTTCTTACAGACAAATATCCTTTAATAAAATTCTAGGAGGTCAATAATTAAAAAAAACTGTATGGTAAAAGTAAACTCAAATAAAAAATTCAAAAAGAACTTGACCTTTTAACTTTGGAGGAGGCAGTCTCATCTTTCCAGGAGGCAGATAAAGTTCTGATGGAGCTTTATCAACATGGTGTTATGAACCTGGAAGAGAAGATAGAGGCTCAGCTGGACATCACCAGTGGTCTACGCAGGTACGAGATAGAGAAGAGAAGCATATACGTGTGTAGTTTTTTTTTTTTTGGCTGGAGAATATAAAAAAAACAGTTGTAGCTAGCTTATACATTAAAATAAAAAATGTTAAAGTGAAACTCCTCCCCAAATCAACTTTTGCTGATAAATTATTTGGGGTTCTATCTTTATGTTTCTGTGCGATTTTTGACATGTTTCTACAGTTCTGCATTATTTGACCTAAAACCGTCTCACTGCTTGCCTCCTTGGTCAAACGGTTCTTAGGCTCTTGAATTTTCATGCTGGTTGCAGCGGTACAGATTGGTACAACACAACACTCTATCCCTCCCCACCTCTTTTGCCCCCAGCCATCCTCTGGCAAGTCAGGAGTTGGCGTAGCAGCATTGCGATGGCGACTGGCAAGCATTGATCAATAACCTTTACTCAGCTGTACCAATATGAGATTTATTGCAATGTGGACACGGACTGGAATAGGACTCCTGTGCTCTAACTATTTATCACTATTTTGAAAAAAAAAAACAGTGACTAGAGTTGTCTGAAAAATCAATAAATATAACAAGGAGAATAAGTTGATAACAGTGCTTCTTTTGTCCTCATCACAGCTCTACTCGCCCCCTCTGCTCATCCCCTCACACTCAGCCATGTTTCTTGGCCAGGGATGGGAATTTGCTTTCAGAAGGGGGTTAATTACACTTTAATATTAAAACCTTTTTTTTTATAATTACCTACCGTATGTGTATAATATGAACTACTGTATATTTTATAGGTGTCCTGAAAAATGGTAAATTGCTTATGCATTAAGTTAATACTATTGGTTTAAGTTAAGTTAAACCTCACACAATGGTTAGTAAAACAAATTTCAAATCCAGTGGAAGGTTTAGGTCAAAATAGGTTAAAATAAATATGTACAATCACATTAGTTTTTGATGCATGTAATTGCGACCCTTTATTAACAACTAAAAATATACACAGGTATATAGTTTGTTTAGCCACTAGATGGCAGTATACTACTGCAAGTTGACAGGCGTGTTTGGTGAGTTGTGTGGCATAGATGTTTGTATTTCACATTCTCTTGAACTAAACTTGAATTTTCCTCAAGCTTTGGTTTCTGGTGTTTGCAGATGCTTTTGGGTGGGTTGCTGCTTTTGTATTTAATGACTAATAATGCGTTCTGCTTGTTTGTTTGGATTTGGCTTCCATCTTTATTTTTGAATCTGTTAAACCTCACAAAGCTTGTCTGTGTTTTTTTTTTTTTTTTTTTTTTGTATTTTATTAAATTTTTAGTT
>NW_015113415.1:235239-236801 GCF_001443285.1 Poecilia latipinna | reverse complement strand
AAATAATTTTAGTACATGTTATTATGTGTCAGAAGAGGGCTTTGAAAATAATACCAAAAAAAAAAAAACATCATGTACATCATGTACATAGTCTTCTCTCGTCTCAGCACTTTTATTTTAGCCAAAGATTGTAACTTTAGTTCAATCTGTCCAAAAGAATTGCTACTGAAGCCTTAAAATTAATCTTTGTGAATTTAAAATCCTGGTGCAAAGTTCTTTTTAGAGACAAGAAGCTATCCTTCCAAACAAACCCTTCTTGTTTACTCTCTTTCTACAGTAATTGCCATAAATCTCAACATTTTAAATAAGCTCCATAGAGCATCAGATGGATGTTTTTAGGTATTTTGCACACAGTGTACCTAGAATTTGTTTAAACCTATTGAGGAATATGAACTAACTGTTATAATCTGCTTTGTAAACTTACGAAATAAAAGAATGTGTGTGGTCTTTCTTTTTGCAATGACCGTGTTTGCAAAAAGATTTACAGTCATAGTATTTAATGGTGATCCTTACTTCAAATCAAAAGCTGCGTATATAAATGAGCTATACTTAGGGGAATTTTTAAATGATACCATCTTTATCTGTTTCTGAGAGTTGGTGTTTGTTGATGTGTGTGGTTGAAAAAATGTGCAGACTGGCTGGTGTGTGTAAGCTAGCTAAATCTCCTTTGTTGGTTGATGACTAAGAATTTGGCACGTTGCTAAAAGCTCTGTCAGTCAACACTGTTGTGATGGAGGGGAATGTTCCCACAAAAGCCTGGAACAATAAAGTAAGCTCCGCTCTTGTTGTGGATCCTTGTTCCAAATATTCCATGAAGTTTCCGATTCAGCCTCAAGGTGTGCTCTTTCAGCCAGTAAGATGTGATTTATTGTCCAAAATTTAAAATTGTATTTGTTTGTCCCTAGTTATTGGCCTTTTTTCTGGATTCTTATGGTTACCACCATTAATCAATCCATTTTGTCAAAGGTTTTAATTGGATACATATTGTGGTGTATTTCAGAAACTGTTGCTGGTTGGATGATGAATAGATGAGAAACTCTCTAATGCTTACGTTGAAATAAGATGCAGTTTTTTTTCTCACATCTTGCATCAGTATTTGTTAAATTTTGCAAACAAAGCTTTTCAAGAAAAAGAGTGAATGAAAACTGATGTACAAGGGACGTAAAGTCCAATCAACTCATTGAAGTACACAAGTATCGGTAACAAAAGAAGCTGCTGAAAATGTGAAGACTAGTTTGTTCAAGCTTGAGTTTAAATAAATAATAAAAAAAAACGTAACTGGTTCTTCAGCTGGAAAATAATTTTGACAAGCCTTTAGAAAAAAGAAAAACATTCCTACACAATTGGTTTGCTTAATCAACAAATAGCAATTAGTGTACTCAGTGGTCTGCACACTGTGTCCAGTGCAGGGTTAAATAAATAAAAGAAAAGCATTCTTGCCAGATATATATATATATATATATTTTTTTTTTTTTTTTTTTTTTTTTTTTTTGGGGGAATTTGGCCTTTTTTTTTTTTTTTTTTTTTTTTTTTTTTTTTTTTGTTTGGGGTCTTTTTTTTTT
>NW_015113415.1:226224-232219 GCF_001443285.1 Poecilia latipinna | reverse complement strand
AAAAAAAAAAAAAAAAAAAAAAAAAAAAAAAAAAAAGGCCAAATTCCCCCAAAAAAAAAAAAAAAAAAAAAAAAAAAAAATTTTTGCCCAAAATAATTATTTTTTTATATTTTTTTTTTTTTTTTTTTTTTTTTTTTTTTGCGGGGAACTTGGCCTATTTTTATTTTGCATTGTGTTTTCAGTTTTCTTTGGATAGGGGTCACCAAACCTCTATTGTTTGAGGCTGTTGTCTGGAGTGTTGGACATACAGATGTAACTCAATAAATTAGATTATCATCTAAAAACAAATTTAGTAGTTTAAGTCAAAAGCTGTGTTCTTGTGTGTTGTGTATGGATCATTTTCTACCACATTTTCTTTCTACTACTCAACTTTCCCTTAATATGTTTGTATGCTACAGTTTGTTTACAGTCAAATTCTTTAGCAATGATTTGTTAGATTACTATGCAAGCCAATGACAGGTCAGGTTGACAGTCTTCCCCATGGTTGCATAGACTATGGGATGTTTATATTATTAATGTTGTACCTGCCTGTTTAGGAAAGTTACTAATTAAATAACTTTTGACATGTTTTCTGTCTCTCTTTTTTCTAATTACTTAGAGAGAATAAATCAACTGATTCTTTCACCAGTGATTTCCCAGTTTGCTTATTAACGACACATGCCATTTTCATCAATCTGGATGTACATGATTTGAAGCTCGCCAGATGTGTTAAAACAAGATTTTTGTGTGTTTTGTCCCTCAGTTTTCACTTTGGGAAAACCTCTCTGTTTCATTTACCTAAGGGAAGCCCAGGAAAACTCACGTCAACCATGTTCTGGAAACATTTGCAAAAAGAACACTGTGTACACAGCCTTACTCCCTGCTTTGTGGACTCTTGATATTTTTCAATAGAATTTGTCTCGTTGCCGTTTGGTCAGGAAGGATGCAGAGTGAATGAAAGGATAGAAAGGCCTTGTTTTACTTTGCCCATGCTGACAGAAGGGAAGGACTTCATGTGAGAACTTAGCTGTAGCTTCGGTCAATGTTCTGCCATAAATGGATCTGAAGTGAACTTTAATGGGTGGGGACCTTCTTCTGCTGTCCATCATGTCAAAGAACCATTGGAAAATTTGAATAAATTGGCTTTTATAATGCTGCCGTAATCTGCAAATGCTCCAATGGATCCAAATTCATTCACTCCAGAGACATGATTATAGCAGAAATCAGTAAACACTGGCAAGCATGGAATCTTGGTCCCCACATATTCTGGCCCTACTGATCAAACTGCCTTTGATCAAAGATTTACAAATGGATTTTATTCTAAACTTTCACTTTTGTATCGGATGACCAGAACAAACGGAGTTTCTGTAATGCGCCTGTTAGCAATTAAGCCAAACACTGTGCAGCTCTGAGTCTTTTGCCCTCCCCTTGCACTAGAGCTAAATTAAATTTAGAGTCCATTAGATGGTTTGAAGCTATTAACGCTGTAGCTTTGTGGATCCGTTGTCCTTCTGGTGGTTAACTGAGCCTTCATACATCACAGTATAAAAGGAAATTACTTACAAAAGAGTGGGGAGCTTAAGAAGAACAAACCATGAATTATTATAGATGCAGTGCACATTTCTCTTGTGCCATTTGGTCCAACTCCAGATGTGCTTAGGTGGTTTCCCCTGACTCACCAAGAATGTCCCCTAATTTAGACATCCTGGAAGAAGAAAGAAGCCAAGCTCAGATTAGGAGCTGTGCAAAGCTGTAAGCTTCAGAGGAAACAGCTGGAAAGTTGGACTGATGGCGTAAAGAAAGTATACAGGCTTGTTTCTCTACTTCTTTAATGCAACACTAATTAGCTGCAGAATACGACTCTGCAAGATGCCAGCTTGTCTGGACTTTAGTTGCCGTAGGAACATGATTTAGACTTGTAGTGATGGCACAAGTGTTATTGTGTACTTTCAGCTAAAAGTAGAACAAAATGTGAATTTACATTTTCCCTCCCTACAAATTTCTTCAATTTTTTATTTATCATACTAAAATGTTTCGGCTCACACTGCCACACGAAGGGCTGGATCCAACCATCTGAAAAAAAATCTGTATGACAACATTCTAAAGAAATTAGGGTACAGAAGAGACACAAAGTCATTGATACCCACCAATCTGGAAAAGGTTACAAAAGCTACTTCAGAGGAGCAGTTATCCATATAGGAAAAAAAGATGGAACCTGAAGAAGAATATCCATCAGTTTGTGATGTGAAGGTTTGGTGCATGTTTGGTGTACTTGGGGCAATGATCTGGAGGAGTACACCAACAAGTCCACTTGTGGTTTCATCAAAGTTTGAACTTAAATATAACTGTCTGACCTTAAATAGTTTGTCCATGTGCAAAATCCCTCCTGTGTAGATAAACTGAAACAAATCTGCAAACAAGAGAAAGACTCCTTATTGGTAGTTAGTTACAAATGCTCGATTGTAGTTGTTGCTACCAAAGGTGGCACAACCAGGTTTATTTTTTTATTTTTTTTTTTCGTTTTTATAAATATTATGCAAGGTTGGAGTCAATAGCTTTTCCTTTTATAAACCATCATTTGAAAACTGCATTTTGCATTTACTCCTACTCATCTGAAACATGTACTTAGCAAAAAAAAAAAAAAAAAAAAGGCAAAAAGAGAATAAGTCTTTTCCACAGCATTGTTGCATTTCCACTTCATCGTTATGGTTACATTGCAAGTGTGTTTGTGTTTCATAGGGTTTATGCCAGGCAAAATCGACCAGAGGAGGCATTAAGCCAGTGTGAGAAGTCTTTGGACCTGCTGAAGAATTGCAATAAGCATGAGAGGATGTGTGCTGTTTATAAAGACATGGCTACCATCGAACAGGATAGAGATCACTTGGACAAAGCCATAGACTATCTCTCTAAGGTTAGTAAACTTTCTTTGGTCTCTTTTAAGAACTTTCCCAACCTTTGTTACATAACTACCCTTCTTATTTGGTGGTTAGTGATCTGTCTTGTTTCACTTGATTGTTTCTGCTAGGCTCATACCATAGCTGTGAGTCACAGTCCAGAGGGTCTGGAGGGAGCTCAGATCTCCCACAGCCTGGCCATGATCCTTTCTGCTGCACCAGACCAACATCACAGTGGTGAGTGTGTTGATAGAAACTGACTAGGTCTGCTCAAACACATCAGGCTAATTAGAATTTGAATGTAGTTGATTTCCTTATATGTCAAGTTCTTTAAGATCATTTTATAAGCATCAGCTTGAAATGAACATCAAGCCATACGGACTTAGAACATATTTATAGATTGTTCTAAGTGAACCCAGAAAAATAAAATAATTATGAAAGGAAATGTTTTTAAAAATATATTTAGAGGGATACTTCTGTGCTGTTAAGAACTTTTCATGTAACCTGTTTTGTTTTTTTGATAAGTAGCCTATCAGAATTTCTTTTAAGTAGGCAGAGCTTGTCTGCTGAGGGTTATCCGCATTACCTTCAGCCTTAAACTGAATAGCATTGTATGTTATGAGAAATATTTTGATCAGTTATATTTTAGTTTGCACTCCTTTAAAAGTCCTCCACTGTTTGTGTTGAGAGACCCCAGCTGTGAGAGGCATGGTTTGCTGCTGACTTAAAGGCAAATGCAATGTGAAAGTCTAACATCTGAAATTATTTTTTGTTTTTGTTGCTGAAAAATCACCTTTGTTTTGATACAATGATATTGGATGCTTATGCTAGGATGCAACCTGCAAATCAGAGATTCTCCAAACTGTTGACTTGAATGTCCTGTTTACTCCATGTTGCTGTAGAAACTGCGCGTCACTATTTTGAGCGAAGTCTACGTGCATACAGGAACTCTGTGGGTCCACTTGATCCAGCTTTTCTTGCTGCCCAGGATGACTTCTGTCGATATCTCTTGATTAATGGACAACAGGAGGTTAGAAACAGTCTCCCAACATGTCACCTTTTTCACTCAAATAGTATACCATAACTCCTTTGTAAAAAAAAAAATAAATAAATAAAAATACAGAATAATCCTCCACAAGCAATTTTCTGCTTTTTTGTCACACTGATATGTTGTTGGACATTTATCTAATTTTATTATCAAATAGATAATTTTAATAAATACAAAATTTAGTATTCAATTGACTGTGTCATTTATCAAGTAAAAAGCTGTGACTCTGGAGTTTTCTAATAGGAATTAGGCCTGTGTGTTGGTGGTGAAACTGAATCACAAACTTGTTAATCACAGTTTTTTTTTTTCCCCCAATATATTTTATTGAATGTTCTCTTTTAGGATGCAACAAACTTATAAACAACAAACTTAACCTTGTAAACATGTACTTATTCACACTTACATTCACTCACTCACTATGCAAACCTGCATTTGTTTAGTTCCAAAAATATACAAAACCCTCTGGATTAAGACAAAGAAAAATAACAAGACAATATATAAATAGAAACTGTAGTCAAGACATCCATCCAAGACACCCATTAATAAGCTCCGCCTTCAATCCCTATGATCCTCAGATATGGGTCCCAGAGGTTCTCAAAGTCCCACTGTTTACCCTTGGCGATGTATGTTAGTTTTTCCAGTCAGAGAGAATTTGCGATTTTTTTCTTCCATAGTCCTAGGGAAGGGTGCTAATCACAGTTAATCCATAATTCAACAAGAGAAGATGGTTTCGAAAGATTTTCTTTCTGTTTTTCTTAATAAATTGAATCACAGTTTGAAAAATGTTGCATTTTATGCTGATATTTAATTTGTACAATATCAACAGAAATGTGTGGAGATCCAGAGAGCCTCCCTTGAGTCTAAAATCTCTACATTTGGTGACCTGAGCTCTGAGGTAGCAGAGACTCTTCAGTTGATCGGAAGTGTGGAAATGACTGAGGGCAGGGTGAACCAAGCCCACAGGACCATGACAAAGGTAATCATGTGACACAATGCATACAGTCTATGTAGAATTGTTTTCCCTGTTAATTAAGGTAGGAGAAGATGAGGTAGAAGGTATGTACGAGAATGTTATAATTACTGTCATCGAGTATGACATTCGTATAAACATTGTTTGATTAAAGGTCAAGAGTCTGCATGTTTAAACACATTCAAGTCAGTGAGATGATGACAAGCCAGTCCAGAATACACACAAAGAGCCCCTGTCATTTTGAGACAAGCTATTTCCACTGTCTCTGAAGAGCTGAATGTTATCAGAGTTACAGGCTAATCTTGGAAGGGGGCAGTGTGCAGAGCCAACTACCCTGGTGTAAAATATCACACAGAGTGACTTTGTTTTTCCTCAGTCTAGATAGAAATTGACAGATGGGCAACAGAAGTTCAATGGCAGTTTGCTATCTGCTGCAGATTGACCCCAGTTCGATCAGTCCCCTGAAACAAAACAACATTCCTGAGTTATTGTGCATATTTCCATAAATACCTACATATTTTATTAATTTATTCAACCTTTATTTATATGTACAATAGTTTCATTTACTTCATATTATGTAAAGAGGGGTGTCATTTTTCACATTTGCCCTATGAGCTCACTTGTCCCATCATGGTTAAGCTCTCTAAAGGACCTTATATGACTCTTGTAAGAACTTGCCTCTCAGTGAAGCACCCCAGTTGCTATGTTGTTTTGTTGTTGCTCTCTGAGCAGAGAGGGGGGTCCAAGAATGACAGGGTAGATCAAGGCTCACTCTATCTCCCCCACGTCGAAGTTGTAACCTTTCTGAAACACTCTAACCCACAGCGGATATGTCAGCAGGAGTTATTTTCCAATGCTGTCATCGTGAAACCGCTTCCAGTCTGATTGAGTAACTTGCTTTTGCAAAGGAACTCTGGCCTATAGAGTGGATAGGATGCAAGAGAACTTCTAAAAACAAAGAACAATAGTTCATACAGACACAAAGTTGACCCCCCCTTTTTCCCCCTCTGCAGTATTGCTGAAAAAAAAAAAAAAAAAAAAAAACCCCTTCCTTTACCCAACCCTTAACAACCGAAAAAAAATTAAAAAGGCCAGAGGGACCTT
>NW_015113415.1:200690-223132 GCF_001443285.1 Poecilia latipinna | reverse complement strand
TCTAACAAACACAAAAGTGGCCCCCCCCCTTTCCCCCCCTGCAGTTTTGCTGAAAAAAAAAAAAAAAAAAAAACACCCTTCCATTACATCAACCTTAGCAACCGTAAAAACATTCAAAAGGCCAGATGGATCTCTTCCAGATTAACACTGTTTTGCTTTCCCCAGTACAGAGGGGAGCTTTTCCCTCCCTCTTTCCTGGTTTTGAAACATTTGCTTCTTGTTATTTGTAATGATTGCAGAAAAGAGAGTCAAGTTTTTTCCTCATATGTCATGTCAGTGTATGTTATCATATTCAGATGTTTCAACTTTTCTCTACTTTCAATTTGCTAAAAGGTTATGTCATTACAGATTTGGACAATAATACCTCTGTTTTTTCTTTGTTTCTTCTGCCAGATTGTGTACTGACAGAAAAATGTGGCTGTCTCAGCCTTTACTCTCTCTACCCTTAAGATTACTGAAGCGCTATCAGTAACAAGATGACAGATCCATCTTGTTTGATTTGACTCTCCCGAGTGGTCAGCACAGGTGTTATGTAAAGTTTGGACAGCTACTGGGGTTATTTTGGTATGTTTAGTGTTTGCAGTATGTTGCTAGGATGTTAGTTTATTTCCATCCAGATTGAGTTGCACTTTTTATTTTCAACCTACCTATATCACTGTCATTGTTTTATGTTTCAATTTTAGTGCTTGGATATACACAACATGCTGTACGGTCCTCAGCACAAGAAATCCAAAGCAGTCCAAAAAGCTGTGAACATGTTGTCAAGGTAACTCCTGGAGACGAAGATTAATTTGCTGCTACACTGTGTTCAATTTTAAGACATTTCAGTGTTGGAAATAAAGATGATTAAAGGGCATATATCATCATGTTTTCAACTTTCGTTTTTAGCTATGTTCAGTCATTAAGCTCTCAGCTCTCAATGGTATAGTTGATCTCCAAAATCAAGAACATTTTTAAAAAGCGTGAGAGGAAAAACAGCTATCTCATGGCAGCCAAGTACGCAGTTCCCTGTTCTGACCAGCATTATTTCTTTGGTGTGCATGGATGTGCAACAGCCCTCCCATTTCTTCACTTTCTTTTCCCAAGATTAGCTTAGACATCAAAGTGTGAACATTTCTTAACAAAGTACCAAATATTTAATGGGGTGTCCAAGTTTTTAACATGACTATATGATAATGCCTTCTTTAGTAGGCATGAACTTTTCTCATTTTAAAAAAATTCAACTTTAAAAAAGTTCATGTTTTAAAGTGGACATGTCATGGTTTTCAGTCATTCCTTTTCACTTGTAAATCATTTACTTATGGTCTATATAAAGTAGTGTGAATTCCTCGTTATTGTAGCTCCACGGACCCTTCGTTTACCCCTTTTCTGAGGTGCGTTTTAGTCAGCTAATTTTTTCTGTGATTTTTAAAAAAAATGAGAATGAGACATTTCACGTGCCGCACTTCTATTCACTCAAAGCACACAAAAAAAATTGCTTAAGGGCTGAAAAGTGGATTATTTTGCTTGATTTGTTCCCTTTAAGGTTTTCTGACTCTAAAGTATGGTGTTATATACCCTTTAATATTAATAATTTTATGTTAGTGTATCAACTATGTAATGTTTGCTTTTCAGGGCACCTGAAGTGGTTAAGAGACAACAGCAAAGAAGAAGACAAACAAAATTAGACACATTTCCAGTAATACCATCCAGTGGTGAAAATGATAACTCTACATTTGATGCTTGACATCTCATTCTTCTCCACTTCTTTACCTTTTTACAAGGTTAAAATGGTACCCCTAAAGGTTTGAGCCAGTAGATAATACCATTTTTTGTATTTTGTTAATTAAGATTTAATTTGCTATTATTATGTAAGCAATTAGTTTGTCTAGCCTACTATGTGAATTTACTGAAAAACAATACACACAAAACATTCCAACAATAGATATATTTTAATATTGTTAAGATATTCATCAATGAAATGCAGAAAGCCCCATCAGCCAAAGCAGTTGTGTCATCTGTTTATCAGAAATCAATAAAATGAAATACATATCATTTTGTTTGTTCCACATTCATTAAACATTGACTAATATCCTCTTTATAAATCAATAGATTTTCCATATATTAATCTTGGTGAATAAAATGTGTTGGCACATGGTATCCAGATACCAGTTTGCATGAAGATGTATTCCAAATTTATAAATGTTAATGGAGAAAAGATCAGAAAATATGTGGAAACCTGATGTATCTGGGCACTTAAACGCAACAAATCTTTCTTTGTGAAGAGCTCTAACAGATAAGTGTGTTTATGCTAAACATCTCATGTCTGTGCTACATATCATAATGACAAATTGCGATTTTGTGAATGAATTGCTGCATAAAGTGTAATAATCAAACATGCTGAAAATGTCTGAAACAAATAAACAGACTGAATGCATTGCACACTAATTCTGCCTCGGTAAACAGCACACAAGACAACAACCCCTTGTGAACACTCAATGCCACTAAGCTGATGATCCAAAAATAGTCCTGAATACGCTTAGGTCAGAGCAAAACTGAATTCGTCATGCCAACACCGTGATACCTAACATAAATGCACAAACATACACAACATGCTTCACAACCATATTATCACCATTAGTGAATCATTCAAATTTTTGAATGTATCCTGCTTCTTCTAATTATTGCCTTCATTTATATGCAAATAAACTTATTTAAAGTTATTGACTAAGGATTTCAACTTGATCCCATCATCTTATGTGAATCTTGAATATTTGTCGTCAATCCAATAATTCACAGCAGTGTGAAATAACGTGAATATATTGTTAAAACAAACAACTTTTCTCTGTTTGCAAATTATATCTGTTGCTCAAAACACATTTTACTTCCTAAAACATACATAATTTCTTATTAGTAATGAAAAACGTGAAATCCTAACTCAATCCAAAATATCCAGTAATTTTATTTTAAATGAAACCTATGTCCTCAGAATGTAACATCTACTAACATCACTCCATTTTGGTAAGGTGCTCAAGGCACAAGCAGTCCCAATCTGCAAACGGTGCACAGCACCCATAACTCCCAGTGCCGTGTTGGTCTGTAATGAGTGTTGATCCAAAAGATTCAACAATATGGCACATGATGACTGAGTTAGTGGTCTGCTGTAAACTGTGGAATAGGCTTTTAAAAGCTCCACAAAGAAGTTTAATACCAAAAAAATACAAAGTGTATAAGCCAAGCTGCATGAAAGTAAAAATGAAGTCAATACAAAGATTGTAACCAACATCCACATTTGTCATGATAGATTGACTGGGGTTTGTAGTTCTAATGTCATCTTGTCCGCATTAGTATGTCTTTGTTAAAGCATCTGTTAGCAGTGCTACTGCCATGTTGCATAAAGCTTATATATACATTTTTACACTTTCTTAAAAAAAAAGAATCCCGGTAAGTCTTATAAGGGCCTTTCAAGGTAAACTGTTGCAACTCTTTTTTCAGTAGAAAACTTCTCTGGGTTTTCGAAGAGTTGGGACTGCTCTGAGCTCTCCTCACCATGGTCACCCTGCTCCTCCATCTGGAATGTGAATGACTTTTCTGATGGTTCTAGTTTTATGTGTTTCTCAATTATTTTAGATGCAGATTCCTCTATGCTGCCAAAGCCTTCAAAGCCCTCAGCATATGCAACCCCCTCTTCTTTGGACACTCTGATGCTGTACCCTGAACCTGCTCCTCCTTGGAAGGCCTTTTCAAGATCCAGGTTGGAAGATTTGAGAGCTTTCATTATCTGCTCTTCGGAAATATCATCTCCTTCCTCCAACAGCCCAGAGTCTTCAAGGGTTTGTGAGACATTTAGCTCTGCAACTATAGTCATAGTTCCATTACCACTTGACTGCTCGACTTTTTTGATTGCCACATTTTCTGGACTTTCGCTGCTCACTTTTGTGAGGAAAGCCAACTCTTCCCTCAGGGGACCAGAGACTGAGCTCTGTAGTGTCTCCAAGGCTCCCTTCAGCTGCTCTTTGGGTTCCAAAGAATCCTCTCTCAGGAACTCAAGCATGGATTCTTGCACTATAGGCGATACCCGGACTTCTTCTTCAATTATGCACTCTGGAAAACTTTCCTTGGGGGACGAGTGATTGCTTGACTTGTACTTGTATTCCTCACTTTCCTCGACTATCACTTTTCTCTGGGGAAGACTTTCATCTTGGTAATATCTCTCATCAGACAGATCATCTACAATGCCATAATGGCCATATGACATTATTCCTCCACCATCCTCAGGTTCAGAAAGGTTTTCATCTGGTGTGGACACAAAGTACTCATGAAACTCCTGCTCCTGCTCACAGGAGACGTTAGGAGACTTGTTTTCTCTAGAGAACTCCTGAACATGCACAGATCCACCACTGGGCTGGTCTGCGCCTCTTTTGGAGGCTACTGTGGCATTATCGTCACTCTTATCTTCTTCATATTCGTGAGTTACATTTTCCATCTCCTCAATTTGGAAATATCTTGAGGGCTCATAAGAACTTGATGTTCTTTTTATTTCAGCTTCAAGCTCCTCATCACTGAAAGACTCAATGGGCTCCTCAATAATTTCCACATTGACTGACTTATTTTCCATGTTTTCTCCCCCTTGAAGACTACTTAGAAGGTTTTTAATCATGGTTCCTGTTGCTGTATCTTCTATGTCCTCCAATGATACCTTCTTCACACCCTGGCTCAGGAATTCCTCCAGGGCAGAGTCCTCGGAAACATCCATCTCTTCTTCGAATTTGGACTCCAGCACAATCTGTGTCTTAGTGGTGCCATCTTCCTGTTCACTTTTCTCCACATGATACCTGACTTTCGAGTCTCCCGATGAACATGCCTTGGCTTCTAAACCTGCAGGTTTGATCACTTTCTCAATAATCTCTTCGACAGATACAGAGTCCAGTATCTTTTTTTCAATTATAGGTTCTGCCTTCTCTTTGTCTTTTAACTCATCTTGAGCATAACTTTTCTCTTTCTCATTGGACACCTGCCTTTTGCTTTCTGTGACAGTTTGAGCAATACTTTTTGCTGGGGGCGACACCACTCTTACCGACTTTGTCTCTGGTGAAAAACTGGCTTTGCTTTCATAAGGGAGCTGTTTGAATCTCATGGTTTTCTCCTCTGCTACCGTTTTCTGTGCAGGCTTACTTATTTTGTTTTTATCCTGGCCAATTTCGGTACTGGTAGTAGGCACAGAAGTGGCAGCCCGAGCTTTGTTGAACGAGATCATATCCCTTCTGGATGCTGGACTCTGATGCCGAGCCCTTCCTGCAACTGAAATGGGAATGACCCTGGAGGGACTTATGGAGCCAGAAGAGGTCACAGGTGGTCTTCTCAGGTTTGTTGGTGATGCATACCGCGTATCTATATGTCTTCTTGAGGTTAAGGTTGAAGTTCTTGGAGAGTAATGTTGGGCAGGCACCTTGATATCTAAGCCAGAAAAGAAATAATTGTAAATAATTCCTGCATTAACTATGTTGCATGCAATCTCATTTATCACAGTAAAACATTGATAAAAGGTAATAATATTTTTGCTGCAAATATTTTATTGGCGCTATACCTATTATTCTCTCTCTTTGATGTTGGGTCATCCTCCTGTTAGCACCTTGCATACCAACTCTTTCACTTTCCAGGAGAGTCCTGAATAAAGACAAGAATAAATATCTTACATGAGTGCAAACAATATCAATGAGAGATGTCAAGGTCTTCTTCAGGGTTATGAAATGAACTTCAGGATGAATACCTCACAAGGTGATGCACATGATTCAGGTCTGCCATTTCATTCCCCTCAAACTGAATTCAAGACTTACAGGACGGCATGTATCCTGAACCTGACCATATAAGGTAGTAATCATAAAACTATGATGTTAAGCCAATGTTATTTAAAATGTTTAAAAAAAAACGAAGACATATTGTATTTAGCTGAAACGACTTACCTTTCCTTGGCCACGCTTCAGGAGTTAGCTAACCAAAGTGTCTCTGAAAAGAACGACCTCTCTGGAGCTTGCCTTTCAATAGACTGACCTAAAAATAACGACTACAATGTTTGGCTGTCCATGCTCTACGCTATAAATCCCACAGCAAAAGCTGACTCGTGACACTTACAGAAACACATGGTGCTGTTGCCACATCTTCAAGGGAGTGTTGTATTATCCAAATGTTTTATACAGACTAGACCTCAGAGATCCATATAAAGTCATAATGACAGAGTGGACGGAGTGTAATTATTAATCTTGGGAAGGCATTATTTGTAATGTATCAATATAAATTAGGTAATTATATCACAGGAAAAAGTCATAAGCATTTGAACAAGAACAGCTGAATATCTATAGAAATACACTTCTCGCCCCTTTGTTAGATATTCCTGTTCAACTGCTTGTTAACATAAGTGTCTAATCATTAAATTACAAGGCAACAGCTTAGTGGATTTTGGCTTTTATATGTGGTGAAGATACAAATGTTCACCATTGATTGAAAAAAAAATGAGTCTGACTTTCAGCTGAGACATTAAATTGTTTGGGTTCGACTTTGGTGTAAACAACATTAACACATTTTGTTCTGCTATGCATTAATGTTTTGAGCTGGTGGTGGTGTGACGGTGAGGGAGATGTTCACTTGGCACAATGTAAGCCCCTTCTTTCCATTTGAGAATTGTTTTAACACCATGGGATACCTATATCCTGTTGCTCTATCTAACAAAGTTTAGTCCTGGTTTCTAGAACATGACAATGAATTGACTTTACTCCAGTGGTCTCCACAGTCAGCACATGTCAGTTCGGTTCAGCACCTTTGGAATGTGATGGAATAGGAGATGCACATATCCAGCCATCCACCCAGTCATTATCCAACTTGCATATACCATGTGGGGTGGTGAGGGATGCTGGTGCCTATCTCGAGCAGTCAACGTGTGAGAGGCCGGGTACATCCTGGACAGGTCGCCTGTCCATCTCACGGGAGATGCACAAAATGACTGACAAATTCAATGTTCATTTGAAAATTAAATTGTCAGTATGAACCAGTGCCACTGGAAAAGTTTTGACCCATAAATCAGTCGGTTGCACAAAGAAGGTTCTTTTTAGAGTGTCTAGAGGTCCAGAAATACAATTTTAGATTTTCAGGTGAATACAAATTATAACCATGCATACTTATGGACTGGCCTGGTAACTGGAGAAAAAAAAAAAAAAAGATGGAAAATGTGAAGTCTGCACTAAAAGGGCTTCTAGCTACAAGGCAATGATGGTAACCATCTTTCCAGCAGGAAGTCCCCTCTGAGTCATTTGTTTATGCAGGCTGGCCAAATCTGTGGTCCAATGAGGGTGAAACTTAAAGTAAAAACCTTTTTTTTTTTTTCTAAAGTCTTGATTAACCCAAAATTTACTCTCTAAAGAGAGAGAGAATGTACTCTCTCTAAAGAGAGTACATTTTTTTGAACTGGGTTTATATTCACATGTATTTTTACTCCAAATTATATTTGGATCTGAAAAAAATCTTACCTGAAGGAGTCATTTGTTCAACAACAGTTTTACTTTTTACATAGTCATTTTTTATAACGATTGCATTACTTAACCCTTTTTTTTATTATAACCTGCTTTGCTTAGTCATAGAAAAAAAAAAATCTGGTCTGTAACCTGGTCTTTTTTATTAGTGAAAAATCAAAATGTTGAAATAAAAAAGACTCTTCTACTCAGTGTGAATATTTACACAAAGTCATTATTTGTTTAGAATTTGAGAACAGAATTTAAAGCAAAGCGATTCATCACCTGTATGTTGCCACCTCCATGCCTAGATCCATTTTCACTTGGAGAAGGTGCTGATGTTCCCTCATTTTCTCTTCCATAGCCTCAGCCAGAATGTTTCTCTCATGTTCCAGCTGCTCAATAATTAACTGAAAGAAAACGAAAAAATAAAGTTTTCACCATTTTAGTTTTTAATTATATTATTAAAATCTTTTCATGCTGATCTATGTTGCAATCCATTTCATGCAAAAACATATCAGAACACAGTGATTTAATCATCTGAAAACTGGATTTATGGTTTTATTCTTATTTTTGTTGCGCTGAAATTCATTTGTTGCTGCAATACTGTGACTTATTCACAGTATGGCCATCATGTTTAAGTCCCCATCACCTTTGGGAGGCTAGTAAGGATTTGTCAGCCTGACAGCTAATTGTTTAAGTGGCTGAAGTCATTTAGCAACAGTAAAGTGCTTGTGAGGAAGATTGTCTCTCTGCATTTAAAGCCTTTTACCAAGGTCAAATGTTACATGCAGGATCCATTTTTTTTGTAGATATTTTAGCTCAAACTTAAATTAAATCTGATATTTAGTCTCTGAAACATGCACTTAGCTTTGGTTATGCTTTTCCTATATATAGGTTTGGTTATGCATTTCTTATATTTGAGACAATTATTTTCAGAGTTATTCAGGCTTTAGACTCTCACTTATGCATGATTTATTTGTTGCAGGCACTGAAAGCTGCAGCTGCATCAGAGCCATTATGGACTGTGGGTGTGGCTGAGGGACCATGCAGTCTCACCCCTCTCCCCTGGCTCGTCGGAATAATCAGCAGATTGTTCAGTTTGAAGTCTTTGAAACTGTATATTGTAATTTATTTATTTATTTTTTTGGGCGATTTTAACAAATAACGCATGTCAATCTTGTTGATAAATGCTTTTTGCAGTTTAGTAACAGACCAACTCACCTGGTGTTCGCTTAAATCCACTCGGAATTTGTCCTGCATGTGCATGAGCTCCTCTTCCAGGCGCATTTGAACCTGGCCCTGTTTTTCCGCCTCCGTGCGCAGTTTGCCCAGCTCGGATGCGTACAGCATCTTCTCCTTCTGTAGGTCGCAAAGCCTCGCCTGGTCCGCTTTGATCGACTGCTCCATCTCCTCCACTTTCTGTTGGTACATTTCAAACGTCTCTATCCATCCCTCGGACAGCCCGCGGGCGTACTCCTGCACCTCCTCCACGGAAACCACCGGGGGCCCGTGGTAAGTTTGCGTGATGATGGGCACTACCCGAGACTCCACCTGATGCCGGAGCTTGGCCGTCTCATGCCTGTGCGCGTCCTCTAAGCGCTTGTACTCGCTCTCCAGTTGAAGAAGCCGCTGCTGCAGGTCGCTGTTAATTTTGTGCGCCTGCTGCAGCTCCTGCTCGCAGCCCTTCAGCTCGCCGCTGATGTCCCTGCACGCCTCGGTCTGCTCGCTGCACAGAGACCGGACCGTCTGCAACTCTCGCCATAGCTTCTCCCTCTCCATCTCCGCCTGGGACTTCTCGAAGGAGATCTGCCCCACCATTCTCCTCAGATCCTTCATATCTGCTTTGTACCTCTGCTCCCATTCGGCCGTCCCGCTGCCGCGCTTCAGTTTGTTAATTTCAGCTATAAGATGCGCGTTTTCTTGCTCCAGCTGCTTGGTCCTGGATAGATACTGAGCAAGTCTGCTGTTCAGCTCTTGCAGTTGCTGTTTTTCGCGGTCAAAAGTTCTCTTGAAAGGAAGCATTCTGATCTGTTATAATTAAAATTTTATTTCAAAAAATACTGCGTGCAGATGGATTATTTGCGTGTGCGTCGGAGGGCTGAAGTGTGATGTAATTTGCGATCGGTGCCCTTTGACAAGTGCAGGAGGAGAAGGAGGGCGGGTCCTGAACGCATCACAGTCACAGGAGCGTCCCAAGCTCTATGGAACGCCTCGGGCTGTGGCCATGGCAGATGTTACGCTGCGTTCACGTGCAGTCAGAAATATGTACAAACAGTTGAAGCGTTTTAATTACCGTGTTGCAGAAAATGTGTCATAGAGCTAATTACATTTTAATGAATACGTGTGCCTTCTCCTATTCCTTATGATTGCAGTACTATCCAAGTCATTTGCAATATAGCATTTCTTTTCTTTCTATGTTTAATCAATAGCATCAGTGTAGTTTTTGTTGTGCCTGATTTGCGTCAAATGTTAAATGTTTCAATAAATTAAAAATCTTTTGTTGGCAATTCTAGTAGATAGTTTTTTTTTCTTTTTTCACAATTTTGGATGTAACAGTAGGGAAAAATACATTCACATATAACTTTCGTAAAGTACTGTTAAGATAAATTGTGAGGAATGTTTTGTTTTTTTTTGGTAACGTTTTAATAAACATCAACTTCTCTGATTGTTCAAGTGATTCTGAATTTAAAATAATTTTGTGATAGTGGACATTTAAAAAAAACTAAGTATATTACTAAATGTCTGAGTAACGTTCTATCACTTTGCATTTCGGTCTATTTGTAGTCTCCCCAGGCTCCTTTTGTCATTAGTTTACCTGGAGCACATGAACGCACCACTTCTAATAGCTTCAGTTATTTTATGGAACGGCTCCTCCTGGCGGACGCATCGTAAATTACAAAAGGCACAAACGTTTTTCCCTCTGTTTACTCGACTTGCTACCCTCTATTAGCTTGGATACGCCATGAGCGAAAGAGAACTTGTTGTTGTTACAGGTAAAATAAGAATTTGCTCAATGATATGTACACTCTTCATACTTTTTAAAAACACGTGTTGAATACACTTTGAAGGGTTTGGACCGTTCAGACAGTTCTTGGTGAACCCCAGCTGGATAACAGCCCAGGTGAGGTCCAATGTTTGGAAAACACAGTCCTGTTTACCGCTCTGGTTAATTTTAGCTGTGCGCTTCGTTTACCACAGGGATTAAAGTTGGCCGGGATGGGACGGCACATCGATGTTTACATCAAGGAGCTGCCAGTTAGCTACAGTTCAACCCAGAGGATTATTGCTGAGCTTTGGCAGACCCTTAGACCGAAGGTAGAAATAAAAAATTGGGTTTAACACACCTAAAAAACCTAATAGAAATCATCATGCAAAGCATTCAAAATGGTAGTCTGTACTACTTTTGTTTGTTTGTTTTTTTGTTTTTGTTAATATAAAAGGATAAAGGAATAGATTAGTTGTTGGCATTATTTGCCTTGTTATTTTGCTCCTTAGGGTAACCACAATATGCCTATGAAATAAGACATGATATAACTGTGTGTAATTTTTGCTACAGAATCTATAGAGAATGCACATTTTTGAAACACAAAAAGGTGAATCTTGTTTGCATGCTTGTGTTCCCAGTTTGCTGTTCACCTGGGCATAGCCAGAGGTTCCAGTCTTGTCATTTTGGAGCAAACCGGTAAGAACAGCGGGTACAGCACCCGAGACGTTTGCAGCTTCTGTCCCACAGATCACCGCTGCATCGAAGGTGGCCCAGAGAAACTGGACTCTGTTGTTAATATGAGGGCCATCTCCAAGCACTTTAAGCAAGCAGGGATGGATGTGGTTCATTCTAGAGATGCTGGCAGGTAGGCAGCCAGCCCTTCTTCTGATCTGCATTAACAGATGCAAGTATAAGGTCGTGCTTTCTTCTTTACAGATACTTGTGTGATTTTGCTTATTACTGCTCACTGTATCATGGTGAGAGGAGAGCAGCTTTCATCCATATACCCTCATCTGGCAGCTTATCCTCGGCTGGCAGACTGGTACCTCTTTTGCAGGAAATAATTGTCATGATGCTTGATCAGCTGGAAGAAGTCAAATGTCATTCGGAAACATAGGTAGGTTTTCACTCGGCATGCCTTGAACTTCACTATTGTCACGTTACAACTATACTGTGGGGTAATTCACTGAGGTTTGAAATGAAAGGTTAACAAAAAAAAAAAATCTGTGAACTTTATTACTGAAATTTCACCACAGTATTGATTTAATTAAGCTCGGGGCCATTTAAGGGAGACTTCTCACTACATGAATATGCTTTGATCTAAACTCGTATCTTTTTAGCTCAGTCTCAAGTATTTTACATCCACCTTTAGGTTTTCTTCCAAGATTGTCCTGTACGTAGAAAAATTAAACAAACAAGCATAGTTCTCATTTACTTATTTATTCAAAATTTCGGAAAAAGGTAAAATACAAGAAATTCTCTTATACACATTTTTGAGACGGCTTGTCAAAAATACACCATCTCAGCTATAAGTGTGAAAAACAACTTTGAGGCCTCAGATACAGAGCTTGAAAAGAAGACAGAGACTAGAGAAAACAGTTTGATTATTCTTCCCCTGTCAAGTTATGAACACACAGAATTTAATAAGTGTAGTAGCAGTAGAAGACCAAGGCCCCTCCGAAGGTTTTAGGAATGCAGATGAAATAAAACAAAAACAGACATGAGTGAATCGATACACCTCAAACCTAATTATTGCAGGAGACTGCTGTGATGCCTTCTCCATAAACCTGACATTTTTTTTATGAAAATATTGAAAGAATGTGAGTATGATTATGCTTACAGTCTACAGTAAATTAAAGAGCGACTTGTGAAACTTTAAATTATCTTTTTCTAACTACGCTGTTCACTTGTTACCTGAACTACCCGTAATTTATGCAACATCCCTGTCCTGGCTCTGTCCATGTTGGAAATGCTGCACATTTGACAGGTTTGGGATCTAATAGTAACTGGTAGCTCATCCCTTAGCAGGTCAGTGACTGCTAAGAACTGAAAAACAAAAAAATATATATATTTAACGATTTCTGGACAAACATAAACACACAGATATGTTAACGTCTTGAACTTTTTTGCTTGTCAGTGGTGGTTTCTGTAAAGAAATTCAGCAGCAACTTGGCTCTTTAAAAAACATGAAAAGATTGTTCAGTTGCATGATTAAGAGGACTGAGCACCAAACTTTTACATTAAAAGTTACCTTGTGGGTAACTTCTAATTTGAAAAAAAAGGAAAAGAAAAAAAAAAAAAAACTTTCCTCCAAGTCCATCAATATGCCAATGGCCATGAGTAAAACGTGCAGCTGAGGCTTTGAAAGAGGTTTTGAGGTGTTGGAGCTGCTTCGCTTCCTTGTACAGATAACATTTTTGGTGATGCTGTAAGATCCACTGTGGTGACTAAACTGGCAGCACTAAAAGTGGTGTGTGTGTATGTATAGATACAGTGGAAACACAACCCCTGTTAAGATGCCTGCTTATATGTACAAAGTGAAATCATGATAAACCATGTCAGAACGTTTTCCTCCTTTAATGTACCACAAACTTGGAAAAACAAACCAAAAATCTTTGAGAGAAGAGCACAAAAGAGTTTCCAGGGTTTTAGATATTCCACGCAGCACAGTTCAAAGAGTCAACATCAGGTTGAGAAATTGGGGCGTAACAATGACATTACCAGAAACTGGACAACATGCGAAGTTAGCGGAAAGACGAGAAGAAAACTGGTCAGGAAGTCTGGCAAGTTCTGACTGTGTAGCATGTGAGATGACGGTCTCCTGTGTTCTTTACGTGTCTAGGATATGGAGTAGAGAGACAAACTGGAATCCAATCCGATTTAGCAAAAACACATTTGACATTTCCCAAACCCATGACATGAAAATGTGTTGCAGCTCAACAAAACCAGTGTTTAATTTTTTTTTTGGGGGGGCTATCTATTTCCAAAGGTGTTGAGAACAAACAAGGCACCTTAGTAAAAACATTAAAAAAAAAAACTTATACACACAGTGATTCAAAACGGTGGTAGCGTCATGCCTTGAAGCTAAGATCGAATGGTCCAATACAACATAGTTTAATGGGGACACATTTACGTTACAACAGTGTTTTGAGTGGGTCACATCAGAGAGGGTCAAAACTCTGAAATGGTTTATCTTGGTCCAACTCGTGAACATGTCAGAAATCTGGCATTTTACCAGCGGTGTGTAAACGTTTTATATCCACTGTAATGTCTGAAAGATCAAAACTAAGAAAATCACATGGATGCAACATTTCTAATCGATACATGACAAAGAACCACATGGAGTTTACAGAAACGATAAAACTAAATAGTGGCTTTTTAGCTCTCTGCCACATATAATTGAAAAGTGTTTTTTTGTTTTTTAATGGTTGCAGAAGGTAGAAACGGGTACAAGGTGAGATTTTCCTTTTTCTTAGATGCTTTGTGTGAAAACTACATATCTGTCCTTGTTACATTCACAACACTTATCGATACTTCAGGCAAAAATTAAATGCTGTCGGTTTTGGAATAAAGTAAAGGTTTTAAAATGGCATTTCACCTGCAAGTAGAACCATATATATATATATATATATATATATATATATATATATATATATATATATATATATACACTACATTTTTTATATATATAAAAAATGTAGTGTGTTTTTTATTCTTGGAGGTAAGTAATGCATTTCCCTTTCTTAATATTTCCTGTGTCATCTTTTTAAGGTTTCTTCATAAATACATTTTCGATGAGATTCTGATGGTTGTGGTTTGAGGATTTGAAGGTTGTGACAATAGGTCGGAACTCAGTGGAGATGGAATGTTTGGCTCTGTTTCATCACATACTGATCCACGCTGGTTGTTTATGATGCAGCTGAAAAACGATGACGTTTTGTCAGCCCTGTGGTGTCTTTATTCTAAATTCGAGATAGAAACCTGCTTTTTTCGTAAAACCAGTCATGTGGGCACTCACGAGCCGAACTCATTCCACCTTCTGTCCCAGTCTGCTTTGTATGAGGTTTTATCTAGATCACTTTTTAAAAATTTAACTAGGTGAGATTTCTCCTAAAATTTAAGAGTGAGATGTATTTGTTTTTGCTTATACACATATTTAAAAAGAGTGAGGTAGATATATGCCTGAATGAAAAAAAACCAAACAAACAAAAAAAAAAACAACAAGTACCCTCGCCATGACATCAAGGACAATGCATACATAAAATAATAAAAATATTAAACCAAGTTTGTACTTACTTATGGGGCATTTTTACAGTGATTTTTACTGGTATTCAAAAGGAAAATACAACAATAAATAAATAAACACTCCCACAAGGAAAATAAGTTTAAGAGGAGAAAAAAAAAATAAAAAAGAAAATCACCAGGCAACATTAGAAATCCTTCAACACACTTTTTTTTTTTTACTATTCAGCCATTTTAAGACCTTTTATTTTCAATCATGACATTGAAACTTGTTCCCTTCCCTGGACTTTAACCCATCCTTTATTTGGCTTTCAGATGTGGCTTTTTGAAATCTCATCTTGAAATTTTGATACTAGCAGGAGCGATGTCATTTTGTGCTTGAGAGGATAAAATGAAAATTGCAAGCTTTAAATGCTTAGAATATGTGGTTGACATATTTAAGGCAAACAAGAGAACCCAGTTAGCCCTATTTACTGGAGATTAGGCATGAGATGGATGGGTTTACCAAACCAGATCTGGTCTGAAGTGCCGTCTTGTATGTCGGAGCTAATCCTGACTTTGAAAGGAGGCACAGGGAGGGGAGGTTTGCTGTTGGAGGCCAGCAAAGGGGAGGGAAGAGGAAACTGTTTCGCTTTAGAAAACATGAGCGGGGTGACTTAGGAGGGAGCAAAAGGTGAGGCAAGTAAAGGAGAGGAGAATGTGTGGGGAAAGCAAAGCCTTTACTTTAACCTGAGATTAAATCGTACCTAGGAGGCAACACTAGGCACAGTGCTAAACAATAGTAATAGAAAAAAAACAAAGGGTGCAGAAGTACAAGCTCACACATCGAGCTAACATGTTCATCTCTAATAATAATATATAATTGACAAAACAACAAGAGACATAGTCATTAAAAAAAAAGGCAATGAATGAAATTTAGTGTTACTCAAAATCTTGAGGGGTAACTTTCTCTTTTATTTTTTATTTTTTTTTGTTTTAAACAGAGCTTAAAGATATAAAAAGGGACTGCTGTGGAGATCATAAAATAGCAAACCTGAAGGATTTCTCTATATATAGATATATTTATATATATAACATCCAAAAAGAGAAAAAAGAATAAAATAGCAGCTTTGTTCTGTACAGACATAGAGGCAAACATTTTTAAAAGTATAAAAAAAGTTTTATTTTATTTTAATTTTTTTAAAAGTGACAAAACCCAATGATGTGTATAAAAATGATCCTGCAGTCTAAAATGCAACTGTAAGACCTTTCCTTTGTGTTTGAAATGTAAGACAAACCAATAATGACCCTTTTTAGAGACTTGAACGTTTGCCTCTACGCTACTAAATCTGATCCAACAGCCTCTCGATTGATGCCTCCAGTTTGTTGCTGTGGTTTTGATGCCACCGGATCTGAACAGTGTTCATCTCAAAACTTTGAGAAAGTAAAGCAGGGCGACAAGCTGGGTGGTCAGCTCTAGAGGACCAATGATTTGCACTGAAACATATTTCAAACCGAAGAATAGACTGAGATAGCAATTCAGAGTTGCTGTTTTTTGGATCAAACATATGTGAAAAGGGATTTTCCTGAGGTGGAACAAATTTTTAATTGTTATGGATATTATTAAGCCCAAAGAAAATAAAAAATCTATTTTATATTATACACTAATCAAAATGCTACAAGAACTTCTTATTTTTTTTTATTCTGAACTCAAGAACTGTAGGTACTATTGGTAGTTGAATGTCATTAATAAATTATAATCATATTTTCAAATGTTTTATAACATGATTTGAGTGCATCTGTACCATGCTGATATGTTATATTTTTTGGTTCATTCTGTGAGAAACCACAAGTGCTGTTTATATTAATTTCTTAAAATTCAGCCAAACTGGGCAATTCTGTCTTATTACTGAGTTTCAGCCATAATAATTTTGGGGCTCATCTGTGATTGGTTTTTGAACCAAATGTTTAATTGATTAGGCTTAAGTGGTTTCTGGTCATTCTTGGGACTGGATGATAAATATGTTTTTCCCCTAATGCAGATCAAATCCCTTACTCAGATCTCCCCCGGCCATAAAAAAAAAAAAAAAAAACTCTTTAGCATCCAGACAGAGGTAAAAACAATAGCCCAATAATTTAGTTTTCCGTGACAGATGCTAAATTAACAAATAAATTGGTTTGCAAATGAAAACAGTCCTGCATCATGGACTTTTAGAGAAGTGATACACTTGAAACAACTCTGACATTTTGTCATCCTGGACGAGAGAGCCATCAGCTCATTGGCACAAAAGCTGCTCATGTTTTGTTAAAAGCTACATTCTGGCTAATGATCTTGCAAAAGTGGAAAGACTAGTGGAGGGCTGCAGCACAAAGATCCGTCAAGGTACCATGTCTTGATGGGAGTGTCTACAAAGCTAAAACACTTACAACAGTAGGCAGCCAGCAAACAGAGAGTAGCTTTACGTGACCTTTCTCAATACCAGAATTAACGATAAAGTGTTAGGAACTTGATGCCTTTATGAAACAGCCTTTTTATATTCTGCCGTCTCTTAGCCTGTCTCAGGTGTAAATATAATGCTAAACATTGATTGCATAACCAGTTTTTAGACAGATTGTACTGTATTGTTAATTTTAAACCCTACAGAGTAACTTGTAATTAATTTTCCCATATTTTCCATTTATTTCCCATGTATTTAAATTGCTGATGTTTGCTCTCTCATGCTGTACATACAGTAGTTTGTTCAGATATTTTGTTTAGTAGTTAAAAATGTTGCAATCTTGTCAGCTCTCAGTGGTAACAGGGATTTGTATTTTCCCTGTAATATCAGTTATCATGTTTGTTGCAAAAATAGTTCCCAGTCAATTATAATCTTGTCAAAATGAGACCCAAATAGCATCTTAACCTTTGGAGCCAGACTCGTTAAAAGTAATTTCTAATGCTGGATTAAGTGAGAGGACAGCTGCAACTTTTATTATCCTGACAAATCTGAGTTGTGGTTTGTCACTGAAGTCAGAGGTTGAATGTAATTAGAGTGATTAAGGAATGACTTTACATGTCTCGCTATGTAATGCTATGAATCCTAAATATATCGAAATATTTTTACATTGCCTCACCCAGCTCCGTGTCTTATGTTTTATGCTTCAAATATGGATTTTTAAAACCTTAATCTACTTTTTGTTGAATTAATATGGAAGGATAAAATATTTTTTATGTAGCAGTTGCTCAGAACTAAAAATCAATTTTATTGTTTGCTTAATGAACTGTTTTTCAATGCATACATTGCGGTTGTTATTTTTAAAAAATAGGATTGATTGGAATGAATACTGTACTGTAGTTTTAGTATCAATGTGTGCTTTTGAGGATCTGACTGTATGCAGTAACAGATTTACAGCCAAAATGATTTATTTATTATCAACTTTTATCGCTATCAACATAAATAGCACAACATAGTGCGATCAAATCCAAAGTCTGCATTCTCCAATCACAATGTTGTGGCTGCTCATGACTTGACAGTCACGTTTTTAAGTAGAGTCTTGTAGCTGGTATTGTGTTTGGGCTGGCTTCTGCTTATGATGCGTTATTTGACCCAGCATAATCTGGTAACCCTTGCATTTAAATTTAGTAAAAACATTCTAAGTTGTATGGCAAGTAATTTATTTTTTTCTTTATTGCACAGGAGGATTTGATTTATCATTAACTCCGAATCACAGTCTTGAACAAAAAAGAGGACACCCTTAGGAGACTGAAGGAAAAGTTTGATTTGGCAAAAGTTTGGCAGATACAAAACAGGCCTACCAATTTAACCCACACCTGACAGGATCACGTAGAAAATAATAATATTTAAGAGTCTTATTTTTAAAGGAGATGTTGCCACACAACATGAACCCGGCTGGCTCACAAAAAGGAGGAGCTTTACCGTAATGTAGAGAGAATGATGGGATTCTATAAATAGACGCTCAATATATTCATCACATCCTCTCTGAAATCCTCAGGACAAAAGTGCTCTTCTGTTGGTTTTGCTGGCAGATATGCTAAAAAGATTTATTTTTCTTGAGTTCATGTAGAAGTCTGTGTGCCAATATACATCCTTATGTTGTTTTCCTCCTCGAAGGGCTTGTATGTAACAATGTAGGCCGCACAGGAAGGAGCCCCCCAATGTGTCTGAGCCACCAAACTCCACGTGCCTCAGCAGGTTTCTGTGCTGTCTTACCGTTTTCAGAGTTTGTGTTCTCTGGTCGTTGCACAACTTAAATGGAGTGGAGAGACTGGCAACACAGTAGAAACAAAGTAATTTTCTTACCTCGCCCCAACTCTCCTGAAGAGACTGAGAGGTTTTAGTTACCCTGTGCGAGAGGAAGAGGAGATGCTGGACTGATATCAGCAGGCCGACGACTGGGGCAGCGGTAACGCCCGCTCGTTCTTTCTGCCTCCATTCATGTGTGCGTACGGCTCCAACTCGTCAAAGTTGGGCCGCAGGACCACCACAGGCCCGTTGGCCAAAGCATGTCCTGAGTGCTTGTCCGAGCCCTGTCCCGAAGACGTCATGGCCGAGGACAGAGGCCCGGGTGGCGAATGGGACACAGATCCTAGTAAGGGAGTACTTGGGCCTTGCAAGGGGGACAACTGCTGCGAGGAAGGAGGTGACCTGCTTCCCATGCACCCAGTCGGGGGAACGCCAGCAGCTGATGGTTGCCTGGTAGACACAGGGTCCAGTGGAATGTTCTCCATGTTCTCCACCTCCATGTCGAGCTCCTCCATGTCCGGCGGCTTGTTCTCCTCACTGTAGAAGAAGCTCACCTCCTGGAAGTGGGGATCCAGATCCCCTTTGATGCTGCTGATGATCTCCAGGAAGGACGGACGCATCTTGGGGTTGTACTGCCAGCACATCCTCATCAGCTCAAACCTGAGGGGAGCACAGCGTATGAATGCCATGGCGATTAAAAAGAATTTGCTCTTTAAATTTTGAACTTTTTTAAAGAAAAAAACAAAAAATCTGAGCCGTATGTTTTATTTTGGCCCTGATAACACCACTTTGGATTTTTGAAAACTGATAGATTATAATATTCTGTTTGGCCAATCAAAATTATTTCAAAAGTGGATAGATGACTTTTCTGCTGCAGCACTTTAACAACTTGCTGTAATTGATGGAACCAAGAACTCTTCTCTCAGCTCTTTCTGCCAAGTTATTTGGTTCAGGGGTGCAATTATTTTTATATTGTACCAGGCTGGTTTGAATAGCTTTTTTCATCCCAGGAAAAAAAAAAAAAACTGCATTTATTACTTGTTTACTTGGATTCTCTTGACTGATAGTCAAAAACCAATAGACATCTGTGACAAAAAACAACAAGAAAAGGAGTCTGTAATGTTTTCAAAGCGCTGTTAAGCACAGCCAAAATGAATGTATTGTCAGGGTTTAACATCCACCTTGTGCTTTAAAAGTGGCTGAAATAAGTAATGTGCCCCTGAGAAGTAAATTTTCAATCAAAGTTAAGATTCATTTTGCCCTCTGACAGTCAAAGCAGGAAGAAATGTGAACGAGTGCAGCTTTATGGAGAATTAGGCCAAATTAAAATGCACTACATGTGTACAAAGAGAACAGAAAAGTGAAAACAGATTTAAAGAACTTTACAAAAAGCAAGGTTATTAATGCTGCACTATAAAATAAGATTCCTAAATTACACTCCAGTGTCAGAATCCAAAATTTTATGCAAAAAACTGAATAACGAGACTGAGTAAGTTGATGCATAGAATTTTTTTATATAGAGAACTACTTGTGCTGCAATGGTTTAAGCAATTTGGAGGCATGCCTAGATGCAGCGTTTAATCATTGTAAGTCTGTTTCTCACCAGCAGGTGGCAGGAGAGACTGACATTTCTGAGATTTTGTGCTCTTTTGACATTTAAGCTCAGTTTGCTGATGTATTTTGACTTTCAAGTTGTGTACAAGCAAAATATTAAAGTTATAAATTATAGTAACAAGTTATAGATTTACATAAATAGGCTTAGCTGCTGTCTTTCCATCTTCTTCTACAGGTGTGAATACAAAAAGCATCTCCCATCTGTTATAAATCTGCCCTTTTTTAATTCACTCAAATGCTTCAAATATGTTCATGACTATGTCTCCTCTCCCATAATGTCTAGTTTTCTAACAAAGACTAATCTTTGGTGCAGAGGCGTATTGACACTGCTTGTAAATTTAGAAGTTAACTTTATGGCCGCTTCAAAGATTTGCCATTTTGATGTTTTTCTACCACAGCACAATGCGTGCAGTTAGATCCGTTATGTAAAATCCACTCAGTGGAGCAGTAAGTCTTCCTTCAGGTTACTGTGCCAGGCCAGCAACCGAGCTTTGGGAATGTCAAAACAACACCATAAAAAGAGAGAATTATTACAGTTTTGTGTGGTTCTGCACCACATGCCGCAACTTCAATTATACACAAACAAGCTAAGAATACTCTCTAAGGCTCACTGACATAAACACCTCAGCCATCTCAGGCTCCGTTACCACTGTTCCCCCTCAGTCTTGTTTGTCTTCTCTCCTTGAGGTCTTCTTGGCGTTCAGAATCAGTCCTGCAGCTAGGTGCCAGCTGTTCTCCTCCCAGAGAAATTTGAGGTAGAGCTTGCCTAAGCCCAGGTCTAACTTCTTATTCTGGAGCAGCAGAGGGGGTGGCTGACTTTTTTTTTGTTGTTGTTTGTTTTTGCCAGAATTGCAGGAAGCATCTCAAAGTTGACATATGATGTCCAAACCCACGCAGAGGAGATTTTTAATGAAAAGAAATCTAATACTTTTGGCAGTGCTGACACACCACAGTAACCTGCCGTCTGCTTCGCCCAACATCTGGTGTCCAGCACACTTGTTGATGCTAATTTATAAAAGGGGTTTAAAAAGCTGACTTCTTGTCAGCATCTTGTCATTCGTGCTATTAGTGGAAACTCATTTCTAACCTGTCGTTAGAAATGAGTTGTTTCAATTGTGTATGCCATGTAAATATAGCCTCAGCTAGGCTACCTTATACTTTGCTGTTTACTCCTTCTGTCAATGTTTTGTTTAGCACTAGACTGGTGTCCATTACCATCCTGAAATTCCTCACCAGGGTTTATCAGTGCTCATCTCAGCCGGTGTCTAATTTCAGGCACTGGTCAAATAACACAGTGTCAGTGATGCAGATTTTAAACTGTTGTGACCAATAAGATGCCGAGTGTCGCATGAAAATACTGTGGAGGTATTGCACTTGGTGAGCCCATTCTATACATCACTGATTTTTCTTTTTTTTTTCCTCCTTTGTTCTTAGCTAATATAAATATGGGCCCTCTTCCAATCTGGTGGCCAGTTACTAAGAAAAATCAGTCACTCTATTGCATCATATTTATACATAGAAAGCTATGGATTGACAAATTTAATGTTTACTGCAGGGGTCCCCAAACTACGGCCCACGGGCCGAATCCGGCCCGCCTCCTCATTTGGTCCGGCCCCCTGAACAATACCAGAGAGCATTCAGTGTTTTTTTTCATATATATATGTGGATTTTTCTTCAACCACCAGGGGGGCTCTTGAGCAGATATGAAACTTAGTTTCCCTCAATGGAATATATACTAGTCAGTACCAGTCACCGTTTCGCTCACGGTTTTTTCCATTTGCATTCTGGGTAAAAATCTATCTACAAACGCGAATATGTCGTCGGCAGTAATCCAACCCCCCCCCCCCCCCTCCCCTCCACCCATCCTCCCCTCCCCCCCCACCCCCCCCACCC
>NW_015113415.1:142738-197499 GCF_001443285.1 Poecilia latipinna | reverse complement strand
AGGTCCACAGTTTCACTCTCTCTTCCCCCCCAGCCCCCCTGTCAACAAAACTTTTCTAAGGTTTCTTTCTCGAAAAACTAAGACCGGCCCCCGACCAGAAAAGGGAACAGTCATGTGGCCCTCGCAGGAAAAAGTTTGGGGACCCCTGGTTTACTGAAACTTTTAGACTTCATAAGAAACACAAATGTAAAGAATTCCTCAATTTACACTTCTTTTAAACCTATTATTAGAGCCCCATAACCCCGCAAGCAGGTGTAATAAATGGACGGATAAATGATCCGTAATAATTGTACTGCAACAATAAAAACTGGCTCATTGTACGTTTTGTAATACGTCTTTAACAGAGTTGTCAATAAAAGTGACTGGCACAAAGTAGTCCCTTTTGTTCGTAACCCTGCTTGAAAAGAAACAACTTTAGTCCGTAGGCAAGTTGTGTGACTCACAGCTACCTGAGGAATACTTTGCATGGAGATGTTGAGAAACATCCAAATATGACTCATCTTACTGCATGTTCTCCTCCCTACTTCCACTTTGTGTTATTCCCTCTATTCATCGCTCTTTGTCTAAATGTCTGGCTTCAGTAGTCTTCCTCAAGTCTCCTTTAAAATGCCAAAGCACAGGCGGCCATGAGCAATGGCCTGACTCCACTGCATGCCGCTCAAAGTCAAAAAAAAAAAAAAAAAGCTAAGCCCTTACTCCAGCACCACCTCTGTAACACAATCCACACACTCCTGTAATCAGGACAAAACTGTTGGGGCTGCCATAGAAACCGGAGGTTTGTGCCTGCACAACACTCAGCCCTATTTTTTGTTCTGCTTGCTCTCTTTCTAAGGTGAGGTCAGCCATGTGGAGCGGCAGGGGAGAGCACAGAATGCCTTCTTATTGAGGTCAAAGAAACGCATACAGTGTATGCAGCTCTACACGCTGACAAGTCATCTGTCTTCTATTTCCGCCTCTCAGAAAGCAAGAATGTTTTCACAAATAAATCACAAATATGTTAATGGCTTCTGATGCGCTTATTCCTGTTGCCTGTCCCTCTCGATAACAATTCCCACAGTCGGAATGACCGGCATCTTTCACACGCCGGTTGTGGCATTCCTTCTATGGGCCGATATCGACGAGTGAGGAGGCTCCCGGCTGCCAGCTGACCGTCTAAGTCATGCCGTCAACCGGCTGCTTTTAACCGCTGACTTTAATGTCAGCCCTCACTGCAGTGTGTGCACGCGGTATCTCTTACTCTTAAAACCTCAACCTAAAATAGACGCGTGGTAAAATATTGACGGGACAGAAGAGGCACAGAGAGCAGTTCATTCTTTCGATCACAAGACTTACAGCATGTCCGGGCAGTTGTCGGGTTTGTCCAGGAGTCCCCCTTCCATGACAAAGCGCAGCACTTGTTCGTTGGACATGCCCTGGTAAGGCTGTTCAGCCAAGGTGGCGATCTCCCACAGCACAACACCAAATGACCTGCGGAGTTGCATCAAAAAACAAACATGAAACGAAAGGTTTTTGTTTCTGGAGTTTAAATAGAAAACTTTAAAATTCTTCTACAATTAATATCTCTTTAAAAAACATTGAAATTCTCCACATTCTCATTTAAAGTCAAATAAACACTCATTAAACTAGCGGGAGTTTTTGTTTTCTTGTTTTCTCGCAGCAAAAATACACTGCAGATGTACTGGGATGAACTGCAACTAATATCTGTAAGATATTGACTACTTAGAACCTCTAATATAATCCCTTATTTAAAAAATATCAGAACTACTCCTTTATGAAATAGACTTATTCTTGCCAAATCAAATAAGTAGAACAGAGATCTTAAATAAGACAGGCATAGACTTGTATTTATTTGGAGCAAAGAATGAATGGGCAATGTTTTTTTTAGCACAAAATGCAAAACAGTCAGTTTGAAGCATAATGCAAACAAAACGAAGTGATATTTTTTTGTGTCCATCTTGAATCCTGTCCTCCTTCCAGCTCACTCTTCAGACCGTTTCTGGTTGTGAGAATAATACCGAACAGGCAGACGATCTGACATACCTGCATGTCCAAAATATGTCAACAAGAAAACATGAGGGTAAACGGCAAAATAAGTCTAAATATAGACTGTTTACAAGTCTAATTTTAAGTTCTTCTGATTTCTGATGTGATTGACAAGTTTGGTTAAGATTTTTTATTTTTTTTTTGTTCAAGAAGAAGAGAAATTGTTACTCAGGGTGTTGACCCTAGAAAGCATCCGGGTTTGCATTTTTAACCCTATTGTCCTTTAATACCGACAAGAACAGGATTCTGTCTTAAGGCTCATATTGTTTTAAAAATAAATATTTTAGCAAAGATACTCTGTCGGGTTCACCAAGTTTCTCCTTGTGTTTTTAGAGATTATGTTTAGCTATTTTTCTCCTCCAAGCCCACAGACGTCTACAAATTGTCTTCTATAACCAATTGCTTGATGACCATCAAGCAGTGATTAGGAGAAAACTACCTGCAACTTAATTTGTACAAGAAAGAAACAAATTATTAAACTTCAATGAAATTGTGGCTGTTTTCTGTTTTAATTTCTTGTTTAATGTCGTAATTTTTTTTATCATGTATTTCTGCTGTATTTTGTGAAACACTTATTTAATTCTGTGATAAGTGCTGTACATGCTGCATAAATAAATGTTATTCTCTATGAAAGAAAATGTTTGCATTCACCTCATGTTTATTTACTCTTTGACAGTCTTATTTTCAAAGAGTTCCTTCAAATTAACCATATTACAACACTCTATATGTTTCAGGAAGTGTTCCTTCTCTCCTGATTAACACACTACTCATGAAGCCCATAATTGGTTTGTCCCACACTAAACTTTAACATCAAAGAGGAGCAGGATGTAGTACACATGATGTGAAGGTGGGTTTGTGGTGTAAACACAAGCTCTCATTTGTGAACATCTGGAGCAGTTTATACCCACTCTTGCAAACTAATCCTTGGGACACTTTGAGTTGGGGAACAAAAACTTGCAGGGGAGCTAGTAAACAGTGAGACTGCTACAGAGGTAGGGAAAATGTGAGATTGCTGTAGGCTCAGAAATACAAAGTAAAAAAAAAAAAGAGAGAGAGAGAGAGATAGTGTTTTGTAGAGCGGAAGGAATTTGCAAAGAGCAAGCCAGCAAACCCAAACAGAAAAAAAAAAAAAAAGATTTTGATGTTTTGGAAATACAAGCTGTCATGGCAGGAAACTCGTGTTCAAACTGTTGAGTGAAAATCTTGTAAAGAATCCTGGCTGTGAAATGATCTGTAGGTTTATACAGTTGTGACCCCACAGCGTGAACAGTTTTAGAGTATTATCCAACACAAAGAGAAAATATGCAGGCGGCTTGAAGCCCCCGGATTGAAGCAGGTTCATACATGTATGAGGGAAGGCAGCCTCGTGTTTGTGTGAGCAGTTTGTTCCCGTACCAGACATCAGACATTGTTGTGAAGACGCCATCTTTCAGTGACTCTGGAGACATCCACCGAACTGGCAGCAGGCCCTTTCCTCCTTTCCGATAGTAATCCGTCTCATAAATATCTCTGGTCATGCCAAAATCTGACGGAAAAAAGAACAAAAAGGTTGGGTGAGCCACCAAGTATCTCTTCACAGGAAACTCATGAAAGCAAAAATTTTCCCTCTCACATCCTCCCTATTTCTGTCTGTCTGCATTAAGACCCCACTGCCTTAGGCATTCACTTGGAATCAGTTCGGCCTTGAGCAACGTGGGAGAGGAACACCCAACATTTATGAGACCCACCTCCTATCTTCACCGTGAAGTCCTCCGTTACCATGCAGTTCCTGGCAGCCAGGTCTCTGTGGACAAACTTGTTGGCGTTCAGGTAAGCCATGCCGTCTGCAATCTCCCCCGTCATCTGGATCATCTTTTTCAGCGGGGGCAAGACCTGAGAGGTGGTGTTCTGTTGCGCAGCAAGACGAGAAGATGAGGAGACCTTATAAGCTGGCCCGATGGTTTTAACAAAATTAGTTTTATCCATTTAATTAGGCTGTTTTCAGAAACTTAAAACTAATTTCATACATATGTCCACAAAGTCTACAGAGCTTTTAATATGAATATGGTTCTGATCGGAATGGTGAAATAAGCCCTCTAATGTGCTGTCCTTGTTTTTAATGCGTATGCTTGCAATACACAAAAACTCAGATTATAAAAAGCTTTAAAAATAGACAGCTAACTTAACAAAACAGCAAATTGAAATAAATAAATAAAAAAAACAAAACTACCTTTTATGGCTTTCTTTCAAAAATGGAATCCTGCCCGCAAATTTTCCACAAAGGCCAGCGTTGATGCCACATCTAGTAGCTGTCCTGTCAACAGATTCTCCAGCCTGAGCTCTGGACTTTTGCAGCTCCTCCAGAGTTAACATTGGCCTCTTGTGTGCTTCTCTGACTAATACTCTCCTGCCTGTCCTGTCAGGTCAGGTGGACAGCCATGTCTTCCCATTTTCTTATATTCTTCCCAATTCAGGTGATGGATTAAACAGTGCTAAACCAATGTAGTAGTACAGATTACCTTCTGGCCCCTGGTTTTTGTGTGAATGCGTGAGAGTGTGTGTGTGTGTGTTGGGAGACGTTGCTTACTTCGTTACGAAGAGAACGGAGGTGGCTCTTGAGATCTCCGCGGGTCATCAGCTCCATGATAACCAAGGTTGGTTGTCCCTGAGAGACCACACCCAGCAGCCGCACCTACACGTCAACAGCAGCAGAAAATAAGTCGGCTGCACAAATTCAGAGAAACCAACACAATGTCACAAAGCTAAAATATTCATAATATTGTAGTGGAATTGCAGTGCATACTTAAGAAGCGCACTATTTATCTTTAACTAGCTCTGAAGATCACAAAGGGAAAAACAAGCTTTTACATTATTCAAAGTGAATTTAATTACGGAGCACTTGACTTTCTATCAGTGAAACACGAACATGAACCCGTGGGAGCAGCGTTCTAAAAGGGGAATCTTTACCACTTCCATTTAACGCGGCTAATGAGCCCGTGATCACATTGATGCGAGAATGTAAAGAATCTCCAGGAGGCAGTTTCTTTGCCTCGGGCTACAGCTGCAGAGAACTACAAGCTCCCAGCTCCTCCTGCCCTGCTGGCCCCTCTCTCCGTTTGCGTACATGCAGAATAATTAGGAAGTAATGATAATGGTGAGCACTCTGCCATTTCCCGAGCCGTTATGAAGTTATTCTTAACCATCTGTCTGTGTTTTTTCAGCTGTTTTATTACAAGTCCACCTTACCACATGATGACAGTTGAACTCTTTCATCACGGACGCCTCGTTCAGAAACTCTATCCGCTCCCTCATGCTGGCTGACTCGTTCACCGTCTTGATCGCCACCCTTGTCTCAGGTTCATCCTTGATGACGCCTTTGGCTGTGCCTTCGTACACCATGCCGAAGGAGCCCTGCCCCAGCTCCTTGTGCATGGTGATCTTTTCCCTGGCCACCTCCCACTCATCCGGAGTGTACACTGTTGCAGCAAAAAAAAAAAAAAAAAATCATACGCAGGGTCAACCCAACATGCACAAACATCCAAACAGTACAGCTGAGAAGTCGGAGAAAGATGTTTGACATTCTTACTTTCAGCCGCACTGATGTACTCTGGGTTGACAGATGCATAAAGGACTCCATTCCCAAGTCTGTTGTTGTTTCTGGAAACACAAGCCCGGCTCAGTGAGCTGACAAGCAAGCTTTGGTTTGCGATGCAATATTTAGTCCTCAATAGGACGTCTGCTCTTCCCCAAAGGGGGGATCTAAATGAATACACCTATTAACTCTAAATAACATTACTCTCATCATTACGCTTCATGAGCAATGCCGCTTAGTAAGTGGGAGCACTTGCCTCTTTTTGTTGATGATGAAGAGAATGGTGGTGAGGCTTGCGATTACGAGAGTCGCTATAATGGGCAGGATGATGACCAAGTAGAGAGTCGCAAAATCATCTCCTGAGAGACGGAATGAAGAAAAACGACGGCTGAATTTGGTGCATCTTAGGAAATTCTACACTTATTTCAGAGATTCAATTCAAAAAGCAAAACGTAACTCATTACAAACGTAGTGATACATTTCATGCAAAAAGCTATTGTAATAAAATATTGTACCAGAGGGATTAAGAACATGTTTTTTTTTTTGTTTTTTTTATATGAAAATGTCCAACTAAAACTGTGTTCATCCTTGATCTTTTTGCATGAATCACTGCACACTGCAGTGATGCAGTGATTCAGTAATGCAGCAGTAATGCAGGTAAGCTGCACAGCGTAGCAGATGGCTTGCCTCCCTAAATCTTCACTGACTGTGGAAATTTCACACTAAACCAACCAACTTGGATTATGTGCCTCTACACTCTTCCTTAATACTCTGAAATCTTGATTTCAAAATAAAATTATAAAATTCTGACAGTCTAATAATTCTTCTCATGATCACAGGTAAGATAGTTTTGACATTAAAAGTTCTGGACAGGCTAAGGACAGGGAATTCTACTGGACACATGCACAATCTTAAAATGTTGTAGTGTTGCTTTACGTTTAGGCGGAGGCACGTAGAAGAAGATGCTCTCTGTCCATGAGCCGTTTCCTGCCAGAGACGTGGCCCTCACTTGAGCAGAGTAGTTCCCGGAGCTCAGGATCGTCAAGCGAACTCCGTTGAATTTGTGGTACTGCTGATGCGACACACATTTATGCTTCTCAGGCTGGGAGAAAAGAATTTAACAGTGGTTACTTTTCGTAAAACACAGCTTTGCCTGTTTTACTCTCTCAGCATTCTGAATCACTTTCACTTTATGTTATTTTTTTGACCTTCATTTTTCACTTTAGAGCGTAGTGTCTGAGACAAAACAAATGTTCTACTTATATCAGAGTTTAGGTTCTGGAAGACTGATTTGAACAGTGGTTTAAGTTTCAAGTACGGTGGAGGATTTGTGTAGCTATGGGCCTGTTTCTCTTCCAAAGTCTCAATAAACCTTCACAAAGTGCACAAAGTTAAACACTTTGAAATATCGGGTGACCCCCTAACAGAAACAGTAAATGGGATCCAGGACTGGAGGATTTAGGAAAGTATTTAGCAAAAAGGAAAGTTGAAAGAGCACTCACTCTGTATCCTACAACTTGCAAAATTTTATAGGAGACTAACAGCTTTGCTTAAAGGCTTTTTTCACATCCTTATCAAAGGTGCCACTAAACATGGCAAGCAACATACATATAGTAAAGTGTAAAGTGTCTGTAATTATACCCTGCCAGAATTACCTCATTCCCCAGACGGTACTTGATCTCATACATCAGAATAAGTCCGTTAGGCATGGCAGGCTTTGACCAGTGCAGCACCACACACCCCTCGGTCTTGTCACAAATTTCATAGACAACCTTCCCAGGGATGTCATCTGCTTTGGCTGCCAAACACATTTTTCACACACAAAACAATAACATAACCATCTATAGATTTTCTCACGAAAACTCACGAGGTCGTTCTCTCCTTACCGGCAGGTTTAGTCCTAGAAAAAACAAAAGCTCCGATGCTGCAGTTGTAGCCCAGGTCCTCGTTGCAGGCGTGGATTTCAATAAGGTACAATGTGAAAGGCTGCAGGCCAGAGATTTCTAAAGATCCTGCTGAGGTTCTGTCATTGAGGAAGGGATACTCAATGACAGGAGGGATGACATATGTGCTATTATCCCCTGAGCCAAGCGTTGTATTGCCCTGACTGCTGTCGTGAAGCTGAGTGTGGTTAGCAAGACCAAAAAGGTCTCTGCGACGACGATCTGGAGGTCTAAAACAAAAGGAACAAAACATATGTTAAAAAAATAAGAAGTTGGGCAACAACAACAAAAAAACCTTATAATTCCACTTACGCAATTGTGTTTTATTAACTACCAGTGCTTTATTCTTAAAGTCGAATAAAGTTTTGCAGAAGTGTGCTGGAACTATTTGTTTCTATGGTCTGCAATGAGTCTCAGCAGTGCTGTGTTAAAGAATGAGGTCAGATGGATCATTGCAAAGTAGACAGAGAAAAAAAAAACATGTTTTTTTCCACATTACATAAAAAACAATATGGAAAAAAACATCGTTTGTGGACATGTAACAATAAAGAATAAAACCAGTTGGAGAAAACTGTCCTGACAGATCATTTTTTAGTCTTCATTCCTAACGCCCAGAGCTCAGAATGTTACACAGAATGTTACAGATTTTTGACTCTCGGTGCCAGAATTCAGATGATAAGCTGCAGAGCCTCCTGGAACTGCACATCATCACCACTGAGGGCGGGAAGGCGGTGACAGCTGTGAAGGCAGCACCATCGGTTGTACAAGAGAGACAGCGGGACATTGAGTCCACAAGTTAAACTTTTACTGATCTCAGTTGAAATGGACCAAAGAGTGATAAATCAGAAACAAAAGGGCTTACAATTGATGAATCTACTTATTTTAGCCTCAAATGTTTATCAGCTTTCAAAAATGTCTGAAAAGAAAAAGAGTAAGGCCCAGTTAACTTGCTCGAAGCAGCAAAACATGCACAGTTTGGTGTTTATCAAACTTATTAAACTGAATAAGTCATTAAATTTTACCAGAGGAGACACTCAAAAGCTGTAAATCTTCACAAAAAAATAATTTAACATTTGCATAAGACTCAGATCAAATCAAACTGAAACATAGCCTATTTTGGGGATTTTACACAAAGCATTGAGGAAAAGTATTTCAGCTACTTGGACTTTTCCAAATATATTACGTTATAACAACAAACAATGTTGTTTGGTGAGACTGAGATTTTATGTGATAGACCAACACAAAATAGCAGACAATTGGTAAGTGGAATGAAAGTAATAGAGATTTTCAAAGTTTTTTTTAGAACTGAGTATTTGAAAAGTGTTGTATGTTGTTGCTTCAGCCCTATTTGCCTTGAAACCAAAATCCGGCTCAAAACAGATCCAACACGCCGGGATAACAGCTGGGACGATGCATAAAGCAGGGTTGAGTTTTGAAGCTGTATCTCAAACTTCATTAAGCATTGCTACATCACTGAGCAATGCTTAATCCGTCATACTAAAACAAAGAGTAAACTAAACTAAGTGAGCTTACAAGAGGTGTGAAGGACAGCTTCACTTACAGGTCAACATTCCTACTGATTGATGTCTCTTCAGCAGCTAAGCAACCAAACCCCAGCACAGGAGTTTCACTTTGCAATACACCGTACATATAAATAAACCGATATTGGAGTGCAAATCAAAGCGTAGACAAGAGTCTAACTGACCCTGACTGACAGTCACTTTTAAAAGCAGAAAAAGTAAAATAGGTAATAAAAGAATCACATAAAGTCAGCTAAGGCAAATATCCTTAGCTGACTGAAGCAGCTAGTTGCATTGTTTGTTCTCCTCCTCCTCCTGCTTGGCTGATTATCGGGAGAAAGAGATTGAAACAACAAAGTTCAGACGGGGCAAGTAGTGATTAAACATTAAGGCTCCAGTGAGTAAAGCAAATTAGATGTGGCAGCATCCAGGAAATCCCTATCAATTCATCTGTATCTATTCATCACCACCCACAACAGCAGGTGATTACAGTAACTAAACGCTCCCGTCTGCCGATGACAGGTCTTTGAGGTCTCTGAAGCAGAAACTGCCAAAGCATTTCTCTTTTTCATCCCGCCCGTCTCTCCTCCTGTAAATTAGTCTGCTAATGCTACTTTGCTCACTGTATATCTTCCCGGTGGGGACTCTTCCCCCTTTCATTTAAATTCCAGATGGACTCACTGTACATTTCCTGGCAGCTGTTTCACACCGGAAAAAAAAAAAAAAAAAAAAAAAAGAAAAAAAGCATCTTAAACAAAGCAAGCATGCAAGAGGAGCCGTGGGGTGGTGGGGGAGGAGGAGGTGTGTGTGTGTGTGTTGTGTGTGTGTGTGTGTGGAGGGGGATGTGGGGGCAAAATGGAAAACATTTCCTCTCCTTTCTGTTTCTTTTTTCAAGGATACTCTTTCCCCCCTCCTGGCGTCTAAACACTGAACTTTTGAAGAGAACAAAATCCTCCAGGATTTGGTGTAAAATAATGGTGGCCCCATTACAGAGGAGAGCCTGTGCACACTTTGGCTGCTCAAGGCGAATGATTTTATGCTTCTTAGAAGAGTAGAACTATATAAATCAAACAAAGCAAAATATGTTAGGACTGCTCCATGTCCCAACACCTCCAAAGTCACACTTCAAACCAAAACAGCATGAAGCCCTGAAGCGTGTTGAGGTTAAGCTCATTGGATCTACTCGGTTCCATTATGCTTGTTCAGCCTGCCTGCTTACACACAACCCCTTTTATTTCAATACCCCTTAGTGAAATCCAGTGCAACTAATTGTCTTCAGAAGTCACTAATTAGTAAACATACAAAACACCACGCATGAAAGAAAACTAACAGTGTGCCGTCTCTAGGGTTTTCTTGCTTTTCGATCGTGAAACTGAGGCAGAGGTTCACTTTCCAGCATGACAGCAGCCCTAAGCATACAATCAGAGCTACAGTGTTGTCTGAGTGTTAGAATGGCCCAGTTAAAGTCAAAACATAAAGGCACCTGAGAATCTGTGACAAAACTTGAAAAATTCTGTTCACAAAATCTCTCCATACAGTGTCAATTGAGATAGTTTGCAAAGAAAACTAGGGCATCTAGACGGGCACTATCTAGATGTGCAAATGAGATAGAAACGCATCTCAAAACGACTAGCAGTTCTAATTGCAGCAAACATGACTCAACTTGCTTCTAAGTATCAGACGAACATAAACGCCTGCCACAGCTTTCAAATTTCTTTGGTAAAAATCTTTGAAATTGATGTTCTGTCCATTTTGCAATGACACACCACATTTTGTTGGTCTATGAAATAAAATTCCAACACAATCAAATTTGTGTTATGTTTTAAGCGGTGTGAATGGTTTTGCAAAGCACCTGTTCTGTTCTGTAATAATTGAAAAAGCAACTGAAAATGTTTTAGAGCGCAATTTGTCAAGGGGGATCCAACCCCAATCCTACAGAGCTACTATCCTGCAATTTCATGCATTCCTGGTCCACGTATCTTTCCTTCAACAACCAACAAGCACAAATAACCATACCTTGGAAGAAAGATGACATTATGGAGGAAGTTCTCAAAAGCTTTTAAAAAGTAGGGGTCATGCTTGTCCTTATTCTTCTCTTTGGGTGTGTTCTGGCAAGGACAGCACTGTTCCATTTTATCCCCAGGCCGGGTAATTTTGGGGGGGGTTAGGTGATCTTTCCCCTCTGTGGGCTCTAATGATGGGCTCCGGATCGGTAACTTCAGCCCTGTTTGAAAAGAAATGCCAACGTGGAACGACCTTTAATAAAATTCAAATACAATCAAAGAGACTTTCAAGTCTCTCAAGTTCAAACAGCAACAATATGTACATTTCATAGGATTTTTGTGTAATAACCTTTGGAGCAGTAATTATACTTGAAGAGCTCCCGGTCTTCATGCTGCCGCTGCCAGCGCACCAGGTAGTAAATGTGATTGCCGTTGGGAAAAACTGGAGGTGACCACTTCACTAGCAACTTGGTTGAAGAGTTGGCGTATGCGTGGGCGTCTTTGGGCACGGACGGCACTGTAACAAACCAAAGTCATGATGCGTGAGGTATCTGTGATGATCACTGAACAACACAGTTCAGACTGCTGGTCAGACTTACACGAAGGTCGCGTGCGGATATAAATGATGTCGCTCTTCGCCCCGGAGACGTGTTCGTCCTTCATCTGCAGGGCGGTGGCTTTCACATAAATGGCGTACTGGGTCCAGGGCTTGAGATGTTGAAGAGTAAATTTGGGATCTGTGTTTTTGTCCTGTGGAAGGTCCACGTCCACCATGTGCCAGCTATTGGAGCCACAGCCATCCTGCCCATTAAACTCTGTGATATTCTGGGAAGGTCTGAAAGAGAACCGATTCAAACGAAAGGCTTCGGTACAAATCTGCAAAATGTCAAATTAGAATTTGGCAATCTAAAGTCATGACGCATCCTGTACAAACCGATGTGTGATGAGGGGTTTATTTTTATATGAGATTGTTGAGCACTTACGACTCCTTGTAGTAGACTATGAAGCTTAAGAGATCTCCACGGTCAGAGACTTGGTAGCGTTCCCATGTCAGCGTGATTGTGTTGCTTGTTGTAATGTTGGACTTGAACTTCAAGGTGTGACTTTCACCTGTAATGACATAGCAGACCCCTGCCCCTGTGAGACAACTTAAAGGGCAATGTGACTCGTTTCTCAGCTGTTTTTCTCAAAAGTCTCAAAAAAGCAACAAATTACCATAGCCAGAACTCTGCACTAAAGAACAGAACCACTCTTCACCTGATTAAAACACTGTTTGCAGTACAGCTTCGTCACTTATCTGTAGTACCCTGCAAAACATTTACATACGGTATGGATAGTGGCTAGTTGGACAGGCTTCAGAGAAAGATTAAACTGCTGCCTCACACTCCACAATTTTTAAATTGCCAGAGTCAACTGGAGCTTTGTCAGAGGAGCCTTAAGGAGACTGCAGCAATAGCAACTGTAGCATTTGCAAATAATGAATAGATTACATCAGCTCTTCAAATCAGAACTAAGCAACCATGGAAAATAAAATCACTGCTGATGAGAAGTGCATTGGACTTCATACAACTGGAGGAGAAAAACACAAATCCAAAAAGCATGAAACAAGCACACTGTAATTTAGATGAACATGAACTTTGGCTGATAAAACAACACAAGGAAGAAAACAGATGTGGTTGTATCTATTAATTTGGGACCAAACATCTTAAATTGCAGGGCGTTTTTTTTTTTTTTTTGTTTTTGTTTTTTTTTTGTTTCGAACAGCTGAATATAGCTGTAATGAGTTTGGCTCCATCTCAGTTCATGTATGGCAGCCCACAGGTTGTTGTACAACCCATAATTATTTACGTGCCTCTGTCCTTCTTTAAAACAACAGGGAAAGAAACTGGACGAAAAAATAGTTCACTCGATACAAGCTAGCTAGCAACTAAGCAAACCAAGCTGATTGCTCAGAAAACCCTCCCCCAGAAAAACCCTTGTTTTAGTTAAAAGCAATGCAAACCAAACAAGGCATAGCATTATATTATGAGAGAAGAAATTAACTAATTAATTAAAAAGAACTACATCTTCTCAGGTTTGTAGTTTTAAGGCAGTATAAAAAAAAACACATCCTCCTTCGGATGATACCTAGTTTAAATAACACGCTATTTGCTCACACAAATTCATCCAAACATGACTTCTCCATATATGATGAAACTGAGAAACTGAAATAAAGGCAAGAGAGCAAAAATCATTGTGTAGGTTTGAAGAAGGATCTAGTCCTTTTGTCTCAGAAACATTAAAGACAAGGATCAGGGAAACGTTCTCAGACAAGAACCTTCTTGAGAGAAAAATCTGAATCACCTTAAGGCTTATTGATAAAAACAAAACACAAAAAAGTCATAATCACAATAATTATATTGAATGTCAACTGTTGGAAATATTAGTTTAATTATGCTAGTTCTAATGCTAGCTTTAACTTTAGCGCATGGTGAAATATTAGACTGATCCTGATTGTTTTGAGTAGGCCTCAATTTTTGGTTAGATTTAGATTCATAGTTTAACCAATATATAACTTAATCAGTAGAACATTTTTCTTAGATATAATGATCACGGTTTGATTAAAATTAGTCAGTAGTTTTTTTTTATATTAGATCACATTCTTAAGAGTCTATAAATCATATATTCATTTGAAAATGTTTTAGTTCTTTATAACCAAAGGAGTTGAAAACTAATCAGAAAATCTTGAGTGTAACAGATGTTTTGGTATTGAAACTGCTCATGTCTGTTTTATAAGAGTTTGAAGATATTATATGAAATGTGTGCCAATTTTTATAATCAAAATCTGCTGTTTGATGCACTGGGTCAGAGGTGAGGTCAGCAGAGTTCTGTGATGTTCAGGAACCAGTTTGAGGCAGTTTGAAATGAGAAACACAGATAGCTGATAAACTTTGGTCCCGCTTTCTTGAGTAAGAATGTTTCTGTATGAAAATGAACACATCTACTGTTGCCCCCTTGGGAAAGTGTGCAGGGAGGATAGCTTAGAGAGTGGATAGATCCATCCCTTGGCCTTGGTAACACCTGCATGGTCTCTGGCGTGCTAACAGCAACAAGGGCTGTTTGAGATCATCTCTAAACTGTTCGTTAGACGCATCAGACAGTAGAAACACGCCTTGATATAAAAGTCACTGAGCTAAAACGGCTAATCAGATCACTGAGGTGGAACTGTCTTAACTGCCACACACAGTGGTCTCCGAAGGCGCGTCTTTGTATTTTTGTGTTTTTCTAAGGTAATTAATTTCTTCTTTGTGGCTTTGGTTTCTGATGATTATGTTGAGCTGTTGATGTGATGTTTATGCACTTGATTGCCTGAATAAAATTCTGGATGATTGTGAAGTTGAGACTGTTTGTCTTCATGGTTTTACTTTTACACACGACATTAACGGACCTGGGGAGACGAGATAACAATGAGCAACAGGTAGTTAATATCTCGCATTCTCAACACAACCCAGATTTCTCACAGCGTTGGAAAACACTGCATTGCAATTCACGAACCAAGCAAGGGAGGAATTACCGAGAAAAAACATCCCTAAATGATTATTAATACTAATTATTTTGAGCTGTTGAGAGTTTAAATTGAAACTAAATAGCAAATTTGATTAATTGCACAACTCTAAGGCAGCTTGCTGTGGTTATAAGCCAACCTAAAATCCCTTTAGCCTTAGCTCTTCAGTTATAACATTAGCTAATGTAAAACAGGCCAGAAGTCTAATCTCTGGTGTTCTTGTTGATCTAATAATATGGATTATTTTTTAGGCTCTCCAGGTCACAGAAATGTGCAGAAACACTGGAATATCCTGTCACGTAAGCCTCCTTTAAATAAATCCTACAAAACGAAAATATGGCTCTGTAAGGACATTTTTAACAATTTTTTTTTTTTTTTTAATTCAGCAAAATGTTCACTCACAGCTGGCTCTTTCACCGTTGTAACGGAAATCACCCTCTTCTGGCTTTACAGTTATGCCCGTTTTTTCCCACATGGCGTGAAACTCAGACTCGCAGAGCTTCGGGTTTCCACGGAAGAAGATACGCCCTGCCTGAATAGTCAGGTTGTGCTGGGTCCAATTCCACAAGGACTGCAGATTCTGGTTGTTGACGGCGGAGAACGAATATGTGCTGATAATGAGAGAAGATAAGCAGACGGTCACAAACATGTTGCAACAAGTTGTTTTTCTTAAGCAACTCGTGTGTAGCAACGGACAGTTCAAATGGTTATTAAATATCGTTAAGCGTAGTAGTGTTGTGCACCAAAATGGGAGACCATAAATGTGGGCTCTGAATTGTGTGTCTGCCTAACAATGAGCGTTGGTATGACACTGTGTCATGTCACCACCATTAGCACCAGCAGTCCAAGCATAAAGCCTCCAGAGGGAAGAGAATGTCTGCCATCCTCAACAGCATTCCTTTGAGAGAAACTTAACACCGGGAGAAATGATAACAAGAGGGACACAAGGCTTTCCCATGACCCCCTCAGCTAAAGAAAAAAGCTCTGCTTTGGATCTAAGGCTGCTGCTGATATCCAAGTACAGACATTAGCAAACCTGAACCTTTCCAGTCTGCTTAGATGCCACTTATAATGTCTTCAAACACACTTCGCTATCTGGAACCTGACACGAAATTGTTAAGTGAAGATGTATCCAGCAATGCTTACATGCAGTATGAGGGTTAGACTAGCCTAGTAAAAACTAGTCCCTTGTCCTATTCATTTTGCTCCGGAGGGATTGAGGTCTTGACTGTTGAGAAATGACTGCTTCTTGGATGCGTGGACGCTATGGAAGTTTTAAATTTTACCCAATTGCTAACATTTGTCTGTGACATAAGTGATGCTCCAGTTCTACGCTTACTGGAAATTGCCTGCACTGTAAACTACCCTCCTCTACTGCAAAGAGAGAAGTGCTGATCCGAATTCAATTTTTGGAAGCGTGACCAACATAGACTGAATAGAGTAGAAAATCATTGTCATTGTTCACAACTTCTCTCTCTGTTTGCTGATTGGCCTGGTAAAAAGATCTACTGGAGACAATCCAAATCAAGGGGAGAATTTCCAAACTGTGCTGTAAGTGAGAATTTTTTTTAATTTTTTTATTTTGAGCAGAATGACATAATGTCTAAGGATTTATAACCTGCAGTTCCGGTCTGTCTGTGGTTGTTTTGATCAACTAAATTGGCTCTTGATAACTTACCAAAATGATATGGAAATAAGGAATGACCAAAGAACATTAAAAAGCCTACCTTCAGCAGCTTTACCATTTTGTTTTCATGCAAGAAAATGCAACGCAGTGACAGAACAATGCAAGACCACTAACGGTACAAGGAACAACAGTTTGCTTTTTAATTTTTAATTGAGTCCATTAATGTCACAATAATGCAGACATGATGTGCTATGCTTCACAATAATTTCATAAATGTGAAATAAATCAATTTGCCTAATTTTATTTAAATAAAAGTAGTCTCTTCCCTCATTATAAAACTTTTTTTGTTGCTTTTAAACAAATATCTACCCAGGAATTTGTAAAAATGGATAAATAATCTTGTTATAAAGCTTTTAAATGTTTGGGGGCTCTATACACATTAATGCAAAAGTAAAAAATAAAACATTCTTTGCTCTCGTATTTTTTAAAAATTGTGCATATATGACCAGGTTCACACAGCCTTACTCTTCAATAAGTTCCTTCCCGTTGATGTATCGGAGGCTTTTGAGGAAGGACAACGAGCTGAGAGAGTGAGAGTGTCGAATTTTCACATATCCCATCACTGTCTGGATCAGTCCCATGAAGGTCTCCAGCTCCGAGGCTATGTTAACTGTAAAGAGTAGAGACAGAAAGCAAATATGCACTGAAATTATTCCCAGATATCCATTGCAACTAAACCAAATGAAAATTAAATGCAATTGAACATCATTTTAAAAATTGACAGCTCGAAATAGGTGATTTAGGGAGGGTTGAATACAGCTGCACACCACACGACTCAGCATATATATTTTTTGAAAACATATTATTTTCTGTGCAATTCAAAATTATGCATTACTTAAAGCTGATTGTTGGTACAAATTCTCTAATACTAGTAAATAAAGGCAAACATGCAGAGTGAGGCCTTGCTAAGTTTTACTCTATAAAACAAATAGAAACATTACATTTGCTCCTCAAAGGAAAAAAAAAAATCCTCCCTTTACTTTGCTCAGTTACTTTTGTAGCAAACATTTCTGGAATTTACCGCCAAACACTGCCGATGTGTAAAAGAGCACACGGTTTTAGATTCACTCACTTCCGTTGCGGATGTTGATGACCAGATTGTTTTCGATGACGGTGCACTCCTTCAGGGACTGAGCAGCATCCACAGAATCAATAACAGAGGCCCTACAGAACTTGTCGCACAGACCATTGCAAGCGTTGCACAGCATGCTGCACACGACAAAAGCCAAAAGGAGAGGAGAGGGGGCGGGGGTGGAGAGAGAGGAATTATTACAAAAGAAAGAAAGAACAACATCTTTTTTTTTGTGACATTTTCTACCTCACACTGAAATAATTTGTCTTCTCTCAGCCCAAAAGCATTCCAGAGGATTCAGGCAGATAAATTCAGGGAATGATAAAAGGTCACTTCTCACATGGACAGTTTAATCTTTTATGGAACCTCGACTGAACTGTTTCGTGAGAGAGTGACTCAGTGTTTCAACCTTTGAGACAAAACACATGCAAAGGCTAGAAACAGATTCAGCAACCAAGAGACAGGCCCAAACTTTAAGTTTGCGAAAAGACAAATCAGAAAGAGAAACAGTGAAAAATGAAAGTTTTTTTTTCTTTACAAAAGTATTTACACCTTCACTGTATTTTATTGGGACTTTATGTGTCAGATCAACACAGAGTAAAATATAATCGTGAATGGAAGGAAAAGGGGCAATTTAATATGTGTTGCTGCAAGTAGAGGAGGATATGGGTCGGGCCTCGCAGGTCCAAATGTATCGTGAGGGTCTGCAGAGAACATGTGGAAGAGTCTCCTGTCAAAAGGACCTTCAACTCCCACCTCCGGCAGAACTTTGAACACTTCCTGGGGAGGCAGGGGGACCTTGAGTCGGAGTGGGCCATGTTCCATGCCTTCATTTTTGAGGCAGCTGACCGGAGGTGTGGCTGCAGGTTGGTCGGTGCTTGCAGTATCCCTACAACTCGCTGGCGGAGACCTGCTGTGAAGGATGCAGACGAGTCTTATCGGGCCTTTTTGGCCTGTGCGACTCTTCCAGCAGAATGCAAAACCGGTGGTTGATAAGGGAAAAACATCTCTGTGGGAGGAGTTCTGTGACGCCGTGTGACAACGTTTGTACAGTTTCGAATGGCGGACACCTCCGGTCCACCATGCGGCGTCTCAGGAAGGTGAACCAGTACTCCACTAACACTCTCTATATTTGGGATGTTGTGCTGCTGACCTCGACTCGGGATGTCATGGATCAGTGGACGGAACACTCTGCAGACCTCTTCAATCTCACCATCATGTCTCCTAATGAGAAAGTGTAGTCTGGGGATCTGAGGTCAGGCTCTTAGGTCGCTGAGGTCACTGAGGTGGATAATGAGATTTGCTCTGCTATGGGGTTCTGTTGGTTTATGTGGCTCTGTAACATCATATGGATGTTGGGGTCAGTTCCATAGGATGGGCAGACTGGAGTGGTGGCCTCCCCACTTAAAACGGGGGACTGCAAGAACCTCTTTTTCGACTTTTATTTGTAAAAAATATTTGAAATTGTGTGTGAATTACCTCTCACTTCACAATTTTGTGCCACATTTGTGACAGGTAAAAACTGAGGAAAAAGTTCAAAGTTCTATGTTTGCATGCAAAGGAAGTAGAATAAGGTGTCCCTGGTGAGTGTTGTCTGTAAAATCTACCAGTGGTGTGAGAGTTGAGAACAAGGCTCTGTGCTGAGGACATTTTACTGTACAGACAGTCTGGCCATGAATCTTTAATTGCTCAGCACCATGTTAACTTCCTACGTCATGAACTACTTTACGAAAAGATCCGTGTGAAGAGTTGAGGTCAGGTAAAGTTCAAGTCAAGGATGCCTTATGCAAAAGAATGTATAATGCAGAAGCGCATACTGGTTACAAGGTCCTTTAATGTCTGAATACATCCGTGTAAGCGCACATCTGTTCATTGGAAATTTCACCAAGAAGCAGTTCTGTGTGAGATTCAGCAACACAGCAATACAAAGGAGATGTCGTTCAGACCTTAAAACATTCTTTGACAAGGCTGAGCCATGTATTTAAAAAAAATCATATATTGCATATGTCACCTCTCACGGCTTTACCACGTAATAAGAAACAAGTCTGAGGTGTGCGTCCTTACCGATCAGTTTCGCTGCGAGTGAAGCCAGAGGGACAGTCATTCATGCATTCTCTGTTGTGGATGACAAAGGGATTGTCGTTGGATAGGTGCACTTCAGAGCACTCCCTCTTGGTGATGCAGCGCCAGCCCTCGAACATGAAGGTGCCTTCAGGACAGTCCGACACGCAGCGACCCTCGTGTTTGTAGTGGATGCACGCCGAGCAGGCCATGTCGTTGTTGGGTTCGGAGCAGCCCCCCAAGCACTGACTGTGGCAACACTCCCCGTTGTCCATACAGGCCAACTTGCACTGCTGAGGACACACTGTGGTGGACATAGACATACATGAGAAGGAAGTTAGTATTAAATAACCCCCCCCCCCCGGCCCCCAAAAAAAGTTTGCACAGTTACACAACAAATAGACAATGTCAGACAAACTGTGGCAAAAGCCTAAGTAAATATTTTCATGAACAATTGCTTTGAGTATCTTCTCAGCTTGCTTTATGTCACTGTACTCTAAATGACATAGTTTTGAGGAAAAAAGAGATGCACCATTGGAAGCACAACAAATCAGCTACACAATCAAATGTCAGTGATGTGACGTTTCTTCAACCACTTTCCTGACTTTTTAATATTATTTTCAAACACATTTTAGATAAGCTCACCGCTTCATCTTCACACACTTTAATTTGCTTAATTTCTTTTCAATATTACTTAGCACATATTATTAAAAGTTGCAAACTGTAAATAAAAACAAGAAACAATAAAAAAATAAAAAGTTGACTTAGCCAGTTTATTGATGAAAGCCCTAGTTTGTAATGCTGCGGTGCTACCACTATTATAACGAGAGCAGTTCTGATGTTTGGCTCAAGAATAATCAAAAACATGCCTCACTGGAACTGTTTCACTGTCACATCTGTAAATCCGCTTGTACATGCATTTTTTTGATATGAGGACAATCTTATCCTTTAATAATGACTCTCTCTACAACTTATTGTTTGGAGGTTAGGGACACAGCAACTAAAAGGGTTTCATCAGTTAAAGTTGTGGGAACTTAAATGTTGCAAATGACATGGAAAACCACCAAGATTAAAGTAAAATGAAGACATTTCTTATAAAGCTGGATGGATATTTTAACACAAATAAGATCAAAAATCATCATGAATGTGTAAATAGCTTCTGAAACCGTTCCTCCAAAATAAAGCATGGGCATCAGCTTTCAAGCTACCAAGGTTTAGACAACAGAAATATTGTACATCATTCTACTATGTAAGCAAAAATATGTATATACATATATATATATAAAATCCAATTTATATATTTTTTCTATTAGACTTTATATTTAGCTATGAAACAATAAAGGCTGGTTGCACCCTGACTACAAATGTTTCTTTAAAGCAAGAAAAATAGCATCGTTCCAGGTTTAGAGAAAATAAGTGTGGGCTGTTTCAAATTAGGTTTGAGCAACAGAACTATTAGTTATTAACTATTATTAGCCTAACAATGTGCTGTCAATATCATGCAACAGTTTGATACCATCTTCAACAAACATGGTATACAAAAAGTTGTAGCAGGTGACTGACAATTAGTTTTCTGTAAAAAAAAAAAAAAAGGAAAAAAAAAAGTCCAACCTGAACCTTGAAAGCATTTAGCATTCACAAATTACACTTGACCTTTTCTTTATTTTTTTCTTTTCTTTTAAAGCAAATAAGTAGTGTCAAAAAGTGTTTTCTGGTACACAAAGAACATGTTGAGTCACACCTTGTGAAGACGGAAGCACTTCCATATATGGATGAAAACAGAAGATCTTCAAACATTAGCATGCTCTAATTGTCATCATAATCACAGATCAGATTGCGTGGTTTTCTTTCCATATGGGTGTGGCAAAACCAAATTCTCCATGTGGCCAATAAGACTAAACTACATTGAAATAACAGATTTTCTGGTTACTTAGGAACTGCCTTCATGTTCAAAATACACATTTTCTTTCTAATTTTGCTTACGTATGTTGTTGTTGACTTCCTCCCAACCCTCTACAAGGGTTGGCCATTACCTGTACAAGGTGTGATCCACAAGGTGAATTGTGACGTGCATGTGATACATACATGCCCAGCCTGCTCGGTTTTACAAGATTTCATACAGTTCATATTTTAGTTCAGACTGTAAATTAGTCCAAAACATGTTGCCCGTTGTTGTGCATCCATTCTGACTTTTGCATGGTATCATGCAATACAGCAATGCAGCAGAACAATTGCATCAAGGAGCAGAGTCAGCTGTACTGCCGTTTCACTTTACAAGAGAAAGATATCGATCGCCTCCACTCCCTTAAGGTTCTCAAACACTTTAAGTTTTTTTTTTTCCTCCTTACATTCTGTCAAATTTAACCATACTGACGTGGAACTACTTTATAGATCTACAAAAAATAAATAAATAAATAAATAAAAAAAATCAGTTTCTTTAGGCAGCTAGAAGCCTGTTGTTGTCTTTTTTGGTCTTAAAAGTTGAGTTAGATGAAGACCAGGTTGACAAGTTTGGCGGCTGTCCAGTTATTATAGATTAGATCCAAAGCAAAAGCCAAAGACCTTTCGTTTTTAAACAACAGCATCAGATATCAACACATGCTGGCTCTCGCATAACAGCTGGGATCTGATTGGAATTACTATGCTGACGTTAGTGCGGTTGGCTTAGGAAGAGTAGTGTTGCACATTTGCAAGCATTGAAGGGAAAAAAAAAAAAGAAGACAGAATGGGGTTCATTTTCTTGGAACTCTACCAAAAGGGGGCAGCCAAAGCAAACTCTAATGAGCCTTCTCCTTAAAGGATGCCTGCTCCCTCTGTATCATTTTAACAGATTCCTCAATGCGGAAAAATTCCAAACATGCATGTCTTCTGCCAAAGGAGAGCGGAGCAGTAGGGGGGGAAGAGGGGGAGTCACTGTCTTAAATCCATATAAGTCGACCGGGTTTCGCTGCCCAACCAAACAACCCCATGGTATCAAGGATACAATCTACTATTTATAGATGCTCCTAATGCAGGCCTATTTCCACACTTCTGCTCACTACACATAGCTATGCAGGTCATTATAGGTTTCCACCTCTTTAAAGAAGTGGGACTTCCTAACAAGGGGTTCCTCTGAACGGCAGACGTCAGCATCCTGGTTGTTCTCTAAGTAGAAGGCCAAGAATAAACATGATGCATCAGAAGGCTCGAGTTTCGACCATGTGTAAGCTCAGACAGTGTTGTGTTAGAAAAAAAAACTGCTGAAAGATCGGACCTCGGACTCAAACGGTGGGAAAAGAAACCATCACTATAATCTGAGCCAAATACGTCAAACTGCGGAGAGTGGGGGTAGGGAGGCTCGGCATGTTGTTCTCCTCATACAGTAGTTACACAACTCCCCTCCCTCCTGCTCTCTCCCTGAGCAAACACAGCCAGGTCAGACACCAAAACCCAAGCATCAGCTTGCCCCAGCTGTTTACCGGAGTGCTGTGACACAAGGATCGACTGGGTACATTTCATCCATAGTAAACAAGACAAGTCCCCGCACTCGGTTTGCTGCTGCTGGTAAATATACCAGCATCAGAAAGTGACTGAAGGAGAGACAAGTTTGTAACATCAGTGGTTGTTATCCCAAAAGGTGTTGTCTAGTGGCAGGACTATGTGAAGAATCTCCAAAATGTTGGAGGCCACAGAGTAGTTGCTAAACAGAGATAATATTAATTCCTATGGCAACTCCTAGCTACATAGTAGGAAGCATTTTTTTTTTCTACCAACTGCCTACCAGATCAACCTTGAGTTCTTCATTTATAAAATATGACTTTTTAGCACAGATGGCAAGATTTCAACACTGTCGGCCATCAGTTGCTTTTTTTTTTTTATTTTTTTTTTCAATAAGGTCTTTACCTGCTACAATATTATCCCCACTTTGGTATCTGGACACTGTCACAGGAGTCCTGTATATTTTGCAGATGCAGCTGTAAATCTAACAAAGCTGTCTCCTTTTAAAGAGAAGAGCCTTTATTCTGGCAGTCTGCTGTCATTAACTTTAACATTTGACATGCTTACTGAGGCCTGCAGAGTCCGAGATGGAGCTCTTGGGGTTTCCACAGCGTCTTGAAGTGCTAAAGGGTCTGACCCTGAGGTGAACTTGCTGGGATGTACTCTCCTGGGGAGCCTCTGACTGTCTTGAATGACTTTTAAAGAATAATCTCGCTCGTTGTAAAGTGCTGCACAGAAAATATTCGAAAATGTCCTCAAATGGATATTTGAGGATTTCCAAAGCGAGATTTTTGTCATGCTAAGAGCAACTAATAATATATCTGATAAGATAAAGTATCTTAGTGTCTTTATTAAGTGTACATCATGATTAGTTGGCCATGGAGGATGTAGCCAACAGCTATGCAGATAGGAGCTGAAGGCCAAAGCAGACTTCTACCATTTTAAAACAATTTCAAAAACGTTATAGAAGTTTCTGCAAATGCCATTTTAAAAAAATATTTAAACCACTGTCATATTTGCATATGTTCAGTTATGAACTTGGAAATCAATGATTGTTTACACAGGAGCTGGAGGTAGGAGGCAGTGTCCCACCAAAGAACTTCCTGTGTGAAACAAGTACTGAGAAAGACACATTTAAAGTATTTACATTTTTCCTTCTGGAAAAGCAAGGCGGCATAAAAATCAAGAAAATACTAATAACTTAACCGCTGTAAAAGTTTTGATTGTATTTCTCAAAAAAATATGCTTATTGTATATTATATGCAAGGTACATCAAAGAAAAAGCAGAAAATAAACTATCAATATGCCAGTCAGACAATCACACTAGTCAATGTTAATTAGAAAAGTTGACATACCTTACTGACTATTAAAGCTTCATATTATTTTACTGTAAACAGGTACTAACTAACTTTAAATTCATCACTATTCAAGATAGTGACCAACAAATCTTTGTTTCTAAGCATTTGCACTATTATTACCAATACACATACTGATTATGTGATGATATGTTGAGTAGCCCTCACTTTAAAGTCCATTTTGTTTGTTCTGTTTTTATTGCTTGTTTCTACTTGATTGTTTTTCTGTGCGGTGTCCTTGAGTGTCTTGAGGGCTTGAGGTAGAATGAATTACTATTATTATTATTATGTTGTCAATATATTGTAAGGCCAGTCCAGGACACCACATGTCAAAGGCGATGTATTAACAGATATTCCGAAGCTACAAAGGAGTAATCTGCCAAAACTTTATGCAGACGTTCTCTCGCTTGCTGTTCAATTGAAGTGTGCAATATGTCTATGAAATAGCTGCAAATGAAAGGATGAAGATACCAGTGCAGCAATGCACCTCATCAAAATTCAAGTCATGCCCTGTTTGCTTAAGTGCATGCTGTCTTAAGTAGTCTACTACACACTGCTTTCACGCAGACCCTGGCGACATGTTTACTGCCATAACGCCACTGCCACATCTGCACGTGAGGTGTGATGTGGAAATAGAAAAGATGCTCGGAATTACACAGTTTTTCCCTCTAACTGATCAGTTAGAGGTGTCAGAACAGTAAAGCACAAAAAAAAAGGCCTGATGAAAGATTAAATGTTTCATTCTCCGTGGCATATCAAAGCGCAGCATGTTTTCCCCGTGTCATAGAAGATAAGTAGGAAGCGTGACAGACTGTTGGGAAGTCATTCATTATTCACACTGGGACTCTAGGAGTGAGGGAGAGAGAAAAAGAAGGGGGTGTAGAGAGTGGTGGTCTAAGAGGAGAAAAAGAAGGAGGAGCTGGGTTTAAATGATTGCTGTGTGTTGGACCAATAGTGGCAAGGCAGGGGAGGTCCTAATCCCGGTGATTGACATGTTATTGAGTCTGAAGCAGAGATGGTAAACAAGTCCTCTCTTGAGCAGGCGTTGGGAGGGGGAGTCGTAACCATAGTGATTAAGCATTGCTTTTCCAGGATTCAGAGGAACCATAACTTACGGAAAACCCTGAGCAGTCCGTCACAACAAGCTCATGCCGCTACAAGCTTTCACGTTGTTATTCCTGCAAATACGGCTGACATTTCCATAGAGGATTAGTTAATTAGTTCTATTTGTATAAAGACAATATTCATTTGTCTTTATATAAATCCTGTATCCTGTATTTTATTGTATTTGAATAAAATACAGGATAATTCAGCTACATTTCAACTGACAATTCACTAAATTTTAAAAAATAATTAAAAAAAGTGGGAATATCACTGCTGTGCTTCATTTGCAAAAAGATAAATACAACATGTGAAAACGTATTAGCCCCCTAAAGATTTCTTCTATTTTTGCTTTAAGTGCCACACTTACATGCTTCAGATAATTAAACAAATGTTAAAAGAGAGAGAAAAAATTTAGTTTTAAGTTGAGAACTTCAAAGCAATCTGGCTCTATGTGAAAGAGTAATTGCTACCTAAACCTATTAAGTATCAGGTCACTCTTGATGGAAACAACTTCTAATAAACAACTGCACTAACTGGCAATTAGTTTTGTTTACATTGCTGTGAGGTACCTTTGTCCCGCTCTTCTTTGCAGAATTGTTTGAAGTCGGAGGTTTTACTAGCAGGAAAGGTCTGGCACAGCATCAGATTTCAGTTCAGACTTTAAATAGGCCCACTCTAAATCTTCATTCTATCTTGGTTTGTTAATTAGTTAGCTAATTAACAAAGCAGATGTTTTATCCCAGATGTAAAGGGGACACACTACTTATCAACTACTCCAGGTTCAAAGCTTTGTAAAACAAGCCTAGCCTTTTGCGTGTTTCTTTGTTAGTCATCTCTGAATTTCAAACTTTCAGGGCTGGAGACAAACCCGCCACCCCTAATCTATACCAACATAATCCCAGCATTTGAAAGGTCCAAAATCACCATACTTTGTTGTTGTTGTTTTTTTTTTTTAACTCTAATATTAAAGTTTGTATCGCGATCTGAAACATTTAAGTGTGACAAGAAAAGCAGAAAAGCATCTGTAAGGATGAAGATAGGATTTCACAGCCCTATAGCTCCATTAAGACTTGATTAAATTTATCCTCACTTCACCCCCCATTCCACAGTCTATTCCCTCTGATAAACACCACACATGCTCTGTGAGGACAACAAGAAGCTGAGGTCAGGTTACGAAGTTAGCAGAAGAGGTAGCAGAGCAGACATACAGTAGCAAACATCAAGCCCACCACATGCCACTGCTGAAAGAGTCGTGGGCTGACTCCTATCTCCCTCCAAGCCCAACTCCCTGAGCTGCATCAGTCCACATCCTGATCCGGCAACCCGATCTTCCCCAGGAGCACCCTTACCCCAAACCCCGCACTGGTTTGATCACTCCAGACACTTGTTTAAACCACGTCGGCCCAGACAAATGCAGAAAAAGATGCTTTCTCCAACTCACAGCCAAAGGGAAACCGCATCACAGACTCGTAGTACTGCTACAGTGATAACAGTCTCAAGTGCCGGGATGGGCTGATTTAATCTAAGGTTGTGTTTTTCACATTTAGGGCTGTGTTCGCCTGCCTGAGCGAGTTCAGCCAGATTTACCGTTCCGCTGACTGGAGTGGGTTTTATTTGGAAGGCGTGAACTAAAAGTGATTTTCTCATGCGGACAGCTGGCTGAGATGAGATGGACTGCGCACAGAAATGTGTGTGACTGTGTTTCCCAGTCTCTTCCACTCTCGTGCCTTCTAAAGAGCAGCAATGTGTTTTTCACACAACTATGTGCTGGTCTGTGTGTTCAGGCATGCGTGGCATTTCCCCCCCTCACTTGAGCTCAGTCACAACAACAACAACAACAACACACGCACACCTTCCTTTTGGGCCTTAGGGCTTGGTCCACAGTGCAGCTGCTGTTGATTGAGTGTAGTTAATAAAAAGGGCAAAGGTATGCAGCACCTCTACATCTGCCAGAATGTCGAGCTTTTGTCTCTGCAGAAAAGCATTACAAGTGTTGTTAAAACGCTGGAAAATGTGACTAAGATCGGTTTGAATAAGTCTGTACCAAACATGGTGAGGAATACAATCCTGACAGATGTTCTCATAATCTTTGGCACTAAAATCTGAGCAAGAATCAAATAGCACTATGAATAAAATAATCTGTTCTCATCTACAATATAATGTAAAGAAGCCGGTCAGGTAAAAACCACAAGATTGTGTTCAGCACTGATCAGAGGGTCCAAATTGGATCAAGCCGTTTAAGTCTATTCGGACCTGACTTTTGCATGCTGGAAACACCTCAGTCCTAGCTCATTTATCCGTGGAGTATTATTTGCAGCTGAGGCGGTTCTCGGCAGCAAAACCCTTTGTTAAACCAGGAACCTTTCCAAACTTATTTTGAAGACTGACACAGGCTATAGACCCTGTGCAGCAAAACGTCACGAGAAACTGCTGTTCTCACAGTTTTTCCCTCAGTGTTTGTGCTGATTAAAATTAAGATTAAAAATGTGTTCCTGTACATATCATCATCATCAAAATATTTGAGTTTCCAAACAGCTGAGGACTGTTTTGTATGCAGTATTTGCAAATTGGTATATTCATTGTTTCATAAGTTTACATTTTGCAGAAGGGACATGTATTTCGTCTGTTGCATGGAGTCTTACTGCGATACATACTCACACCTGACACAGACTGTAGCACCAGGGATAATAACTGTAAATAAGGGTTTGAAAGGTTTATAATGACACACGAGAAAGAGAGTAGTGAGAAAAATGTAGATAAATCACAGTTGATTTATCAACATTTCATACAAATCTTTCCATTTCCTGACTGTGCGTTTGAACCATACTAATGATTTAAAAACTATGAATGTTTAACTTATGACAATATCTTTTAAAAAGGGATTTTGTATGTATTGACATAATTGTCCAGTTTCTTCTTAGCGACGAGACAGCTATATCGATTCCCACACGCTAACAGAGTTTTATTAACAAGACATGTTCTGCAAGTTTTCCTTGCGTATTTTTAGGTGTTTCCTTTGTTGAAAAATGTTTTTTTTTTTTTTTTTAAATACCTAACTTCCCATATTTGCTTTATTAAATGCAGCATGTTTCCTGGCAGCGCTTGGCAGCTTTTTTTTTTTTTTTTTGTTCTGTTAGCTGGGTAACTGGTCGGGAAATTATGAGAGAGAGCTAAAAAGGACCTCCAGAATAGGCAGAGTCTTAAAAATACGACACTGCAGAAAAACATAAAATTAACAACTTATCGCTCAGTTTGCCTTTGGTTCCGGATATTTGAAGATGCAGCGAAGCAGCCCAGCAGAAAACTTCAGCCTCTATTAGCAAACGCTAATTTCTCAACTACCACAGAACTTCAACATGCATCTTTTTGGCTCATCTTGTTTCAGACAAAATGTTTCAGGAGACCACATGCATCACTCTGTTTTACATTTTTACTCTGTCTTAAAAAGTCAGCCTGTAATCGTCAGAGCATCTGAATAGTGGTGGCTCAGACGGCAGGGCCTATTTTTGTAAATGATCATGTACAACTTTGCGACAAATGTTGCCCAGTTTTTATCCTGGCACGCTGTCTGGCACCGATCCTCTCTGCTGGCACGGCGTCTGGAGCTATAATGACACATCTTTCTTTAACATCGACTTCAAGGAGGTCCTAGTTGCGAATAAAAATAGCAGCATTTTGCCTTAAGCAAAATTTAAAAAATAAAATAAATAGCAGGAGAGTTTTTACTCACCATTTATTCCAGTTTAACATTTTGTTGTTATCCTTATAATAAATTAAGTTTTTTTTTTATATACGTAAATGTTGCCAGGTAAGTGGCACCACCAACACAATTTACATAGTAATTTCTGTCTAAATGCAGTTTTCATGTTCTCAAGAAGCAGCGGTTGGCTGTTGGTACACACAGACCACAGTGAAATATTTTTGCTCCCTTGTTCCCTCTTGAACATGACAGATGTTTCGCTGTTTTTAGAGCAGTGGAATCTAAATGTAAATGACCCTTGTAAGGAGAAGTAACGTACTACTGCAACTCTGTAAACTAAAAAAAAATCTCACAATGATTAATTTTAGTATTTAGCTCCAAATGTACAACTTTAATTTAATTATTGTACATGACAATAATTAACAAGTGCTCATGTTTTTGTTATTTTTAATCATTAGAAATTATGGCTAATAATTACCTGAATTAATTTTATCAGAAAATTTGAATATCAATTTATCATAAAAATTAAATAAATAAAAATACAGAAATGTTTTGTTATGGCTGTGCAATGAAATCCTTGAAACTTGTCAAGCAGACAGTTAAGGATAATCTATGGATAAGCAATAAAATGTAACTGCTAAAAAAGTTGGATGCTCACCAAGGTCAATATTAAAGTTTATTAATGGACAGTTGAGTGGAAGAAAGAAGTGTGGTAGGAAAAGGTACACATACAAAAGGGAGAACTGCACCTTTAACTGGATTGTGAAGCAACACATATTCATGGCATGAACTGCAGCTGGAGCCACTGATTCAGGAACCACACAGACATAGGCAGATCTTAGGCTACAGGTGTTGCATTATGTAATGAGGGGGGGCAGTTTGCAGTCTTCCCGATGACTGTTTAAGCAATAGCTTCTGCACTAATAATACATTTTTAATACATTTTATTTAACATTTTACTTTTCTGAGAAACCATATCAGCTGGAAGCCTCAATCATAAAATTGAACAGAGATAAGCACATCAGTCTGTTGTGCAATGAATCCATAATAACGCATTTAACTTTTTAATGATAACAGCAAAAAGCTTTATAATGACAATTTAATTTACTGAGATGCACTAATAGTTAACATCTGTTACAAGTCATTGAGATTATTTTCTTTAGCTGGAGTGCCTGTAGTGAAACATTAAGCTATCACTTTAAAATCCAATAACCTGATAATAGAGTCCCTGGCAGCATCAAGCAATACCAAGGAACTACTAAAAGATTTTAAAAAATCATGAGAGATTTTGCAATTTTCTTTCTTTTCAAAATTGTTCCTATAGCTCCAATTTCATCTCTTGATAAAAAGTCAAAGTGACTTGCAGGAACTATATGGTCAGGTAAATAAAAGAAGCTCTCAATGTCAGTATGCAAAATGTTGAGGCCAAAGAGGAGTGACTGATGATGAAAAATACTTGGCAGCACTTAGCACTGACCTGGCTTTTATTTGATCCCTTAACATCAAAGACCGAGTCTGAATATAAAATGTGCGGGCAAAGTGACCTTAAGCATCCCTTTTTATTCAACAGCAAGCTTACGCAGCACAGCAAACCATGAACTTGGAAACAGCTTAACCTTATTAGAAATCAGATAATAACAGCATGTATACATCTAAATAAAGCTTTGAGTGTAAGAAAAGCCACTGCTTACAATTCCTTGAACAAACTGCGAGTTACGTCAGCTTTTGGTAAGTTTTACTCACAAGCTCAGCACGGCCACAGCTTCATATTTTCAACCTAACTTATGGTGTTAATGAGATTTTACCATGACGCAAGTCTCCAATTCTCTTCTGGCCCCAAAGACAAACACTGTAGTCACTAAGCAGAATTCTGAAACCGTAGGAGTGACGAACTGCAGGCCACGATCTAATCTCTACCATATTTGGTTTGGGACAGATGCAGATCAACTATAGTAACAACTATGAGCTGGACTAAAGGGCTTCAGAGGCCAGGCATAAACTGTGAGGTTGGGTGTCTGCAGGATTTGGACAGGTCCATGATTTAAGGTTCAGAAGCTGGAGAAGCCAGTAATGGAGCAAACTGTCAGAGCGTGGATAAAGCTTTTCTTTTGTCTCTACTTCCACAAATAGCAAATGGGGACAGACAATATGGAGGAAGCAGGACAGCTGATGAGCTTTAAATGGTCCTGGGCTCTTTTGTCTGGGGGTGATGTCATGGTTGTATCTTTTATCAACGCTTTTTTTAAACACTGTCTTTACAAAATGGGCAAAGAGGTCATTTATTCCACCTCATTTATTTCTCCAAAGACTGCTTGTCTCTGTTTTACCATCTTATACATGTTCACTTTCTTTTGTCCCTTTTTAACTTAAAAAGTTCAGTAGGCGTGAAAGAGAGAATGAAACGACATCCATCCATCCACATATTTTTGGTGTGGCCTTTTGGTTCGGGACACATATGCACTGTACAAATGCAGTGTTGTTTGAGCTCCAAGTGTGTAACTCCACATTCCACCACAAAAGTTTCAAAACATATGAAGCAGCACTTCATTGAACCGACATGGGGGATATCTCCTGGAACTTTATTCCTGTTAAAGGGGAGATTTTTTATTTTTTTTTCTCCACTGTCACAGCATGTATACTCGGTACGAAGAATCGCTGTAAAGTCAAAGACAGAACGCTGTAATTGTGCAGGAGGAATGAATGCTGCAAGTCAATGACTCTATGCAATCATCTGAAACTAATTTGAAAAATAAACTGAACTTCTTGCAATGTTTGATAACTGGGATCAGTTGGATTTTAAGTGTGACTGAATTGAAATGACTTGTTTGTAAAGTGCCTCGAAACATCATCTTTTGTGAACTGGTCTCATAGAAATAAACTGAATAACAATTAACTGATAAAACTGGGCCCTTAATCTCTTACAGTGCCATATTTTGATGCCAACTCCCCTGCCATGTTTTCCTATGAGCAGTTGGAGTTCAAGAGTATGAATTATGTAACAGCTTTTGATAAGAGACTACACTGTATGGCTGGTTGGAAATAAACAAATAATCTCAGTTTGACACATTCGGCTTACGACGTATTTAGTCAACGCTGGCGAGGAAATGATGGGAAGCCAAGCGAAAAGTCCATTTGTTGTGTTTCAGCTGATAACATTTTTAATGGCCTTTATTTTTACTCTACAGAGAGCCACCATTGCAGAGAGATGTAGGAGAAGCATGAGGATCCAATGCCAATGGTTGCAGAAACCAAGCCAATTCAAATCCAGATAGGAGCGATACACAACTTCTGTTTTCCAAATAACTGCAGGAGTTATTTTAAAGGGATTGCTTCGTTTTCCTTTGCCACATAAGTCCTCATGTCTGAAAAGATCGGAGGCCAAGAGATAGAAGTGCTGTTCAGTCCATGATCGCATCCCTCCATGAGAGATTACCTCTTAGTCGGATTAAAGAGGAGTCAAGACACGCAGGAGAGGGTAAAATGTCATCCCTGCACTGCAGGAGGAAACACGAGATAGGAAATGCAGATCATCATGAGATGCCTCAGGAGTGATGGGCAGAAAGGGGTGGACGGGTCTGCTATATTGTGTGCCAAGCAGTTCAGAAAAGCAGAAAAAAGCTTTGAGGTACACATTGTCCAATTATAAAATTAATTAATTGAATTAATAACTCCACCTGTGTGATCACTCAATGAGAATGGCAGAACTGAGAGAAACATCGCACAAGCCAGAAAAGACAAATACCAACACTGAGGCAGGTAAATGGGCATAAAGAACAAGCTCCCCTTTGATTACATGAAGTGCTAATCCCCCACCATGTCAAACATAAAACCCCTAAAAATGATCAAAAGAAAATGGCCACACTTTCTCCCCCACACACAAACAATGGACTTCACTGTAAAACGTTATGGTGCATTCATAGTCAGAGGACACATAAAGGCAGTTTTAAAAATAGTCAGCTTTCAATCTTTCTCTCAAGGCGGCAGACAACTCTTTCTCTCAGTCATCTGGGACATTCAAACAACATCACGGTGTTCTTTGAACCCCCTGCTGTTGCTACAAACTCCAAAACAACTCAGGAACTCCAACGGGGTGAGCAACACCAGTTTAACACGTTATAAGAAAGAAAACAGCACAGCATCATATGTTCACTTTTTAAGAAGTAGCTTTCCCTCAGACAAATTTGTGGAGGGCTGCATAAAGATCATGCTACTGCACTACAGAAGAAGCAGAGCGCTGTAGTGCCCCTGCTGTTCTCAGCCTCAGCTTTTATTAGAGCCATTTCATGGGTTCCCTGTTAACTGTGAATGTCTTTGAAGCAGCTAACTTGGACATCAGGAAGTTAACCAGCTGGAGGAGGTTTCTGTTTCATGGTTTTAATGAAATAATAAAATTATATCCTGTAGTCAATTTTATCAGTATGTATGCAGTGAAACTATTAATCTTTACTATGCCATTAGTTGACAGGAGACCATTTGCTGAATCACAGCCTACCTTCAAATGTACAATAGCAAAAATATAAACCACATAAACTAAGCAGTAATTACCATTATTGTAAAGAAAAACTAGCAGTTTTGAGTCCCAATGAACAGGCTTTCTGACAGAGAGTCTGAGAGCAGTATTACTGGGAAAGCTCATTCTGCGGATTTGGTCCCTTCATCTTTGGGTCAGAGTGGGGCTCTAACGAATAGCCTATGCAAATGCCTATGCAAAAGATAGAGCACATCATCCCAGTTCTAAAGTCCTTACACTGGCTCTCTGTAGACCTCCCAGGTCTGAAAGGTTGGTTCTGGTTCTGGGTCTGCTCTGCATCCCCAGAACCAGAACCAAACATGGAGAAGCAGCATTCAGCTTCTATGCACCACAAATCTGGAACAAACATCCAGAAAACTGCAAAAAAGCCGAAACACCGAGTTCCTTTAAATCTAGACTAAAACCCAGCTGTTTAGAGTTGCTTTTGAAACATAATTATGAAACATTAATCAATAATTTGACGTATAATGACGACAAAATGTAATGTTGACTGTGTGTTGTATGACTTTGTATTTTTGTGTTTTTGTGATGCAAAGCACTTTGAAATGCCTTGTTGCTGAAAGATGCTGTGCAAATAAAATTTGATTTGATTTGATTTAATTGAAAAGGTTAGTGCCTTTCTCCAGCAGTCATTAGAAGGTAACTGGGGTACACACCTTGGACGAGTCGCCAGACCGTATCAGGGTAACAACCATGCAGCCATGCATCCACATACTCAGATCTACGGGCAATTTAGAGAAGCCAATTAACCAAACAGTTATGTTTTGGACTGTGAAAGGAAGCAGGAGTACCAAAAGAGAACCAATTCTTACATAGAGAAAAACTACATACAAACACACATACACACACACAGGCTGGCATGAAAAGCCAGCCTGTTTGTGTGGACCTTCTCTCTGCAAGGTAACTGTGCTACCAATTACATCACTGTGCAGCCTCTTTTTCTTAGCAAAATAAAATAAGTTACCAAATAAAACAAAACAAAAAAAAAAGACAGAAATAACTTGTTTAAAATCAATCTTAGAAAATCTTCTTTTCTTCTTCAACTTAATTATACAGCTGCGGTTGTGGCCTTAAGTGGCTTTGGTTTGGGGCATAAATATTGAGTTAAACATTTCTTGTCCTCAGTTTTAAACCATTCCACAACAACCTGATGTAAAGAGGAGGAATTACACCTGTTGGATCAGTGATTTCCACCAGGCTGCCCTTCAATAAACACACACAGTCACACGCTTCCCAACAGCTGGCGATGGATCGACCAGCTACATGTAGTTAGGGGACAGATAGCTGGCTGAGAGAGGGAATGGAAGCCCACAGCTCAATCAATGAGCAATCAATCACACACAGCAAGAAGGAGCAAACACAGGAAACAGGAGGCCATATCCTTTAACTACCTCTCAAAGGAAAGCCATCAAAGTGCCGGCTCTGACTCCAGGCTTTTTTCCACGGCCAACTATTACTCTTGTTATGACCCCTCTCAGAGGAGAGTTCTCCGTTTCTGTGCGAGTGTGTGGCTGCTGCAATCTGTTGCTGTTGGGTCCAGAAACTCGAGCAAAGACAAATCAGAGACACTTGTTTTTGGTCCAGAAGTTCGGAGAGAGAAAAGTATTCCACATTTTGTCTCTGTTAGCAACTCAGACCTCTAAGAAGTATTTTAGACTGTCGTTTCAAATTACAATAAAAAAAAACAAAACACGGAACAACTGTTTACCACTTAAATTTGTTGTACAAGTCTCCAAATGGAAAACTTGATTAAGAATGCAAAATATAATGGGTAATGCATATGTTTTAGGTATGACAGACCACACAGATAGTATGTTCAAACTAAGCCAAAAAGAAGAAAAGAGCAGCTTCAAATGATTAAAACTAGAGCAGTTGGAATTGCCTAAAGTTGGACCGTAGTACTACAGAAGTTAAGCCTCTATCTTTGGCTGCGAGAATGTGTGATGTGTGTTTTCCTGTCTATTCTATATTTCTTCTTTGCCTATAAGAGCATGCATATTCTACTGCCAGGTTTCTGTATGTTTCTGCTCCGGTTTGTTTTCAGAGTTTCTATCTTTCTTTGTTATGCTTGATATATTTAAAAGCACACTTAGTTTATGCTTCATAAATAGCAAATACAAGCACAACGTTTATTAACAGTAGGTTGTTTTGTTTTGTTTTTTTGTGGTTTTTTTGTAAACAAATGCACATGAAATTAGTTGGTGACCAGCATCAGATAATTTTTTTGTTCAATTGGCCCTTACCGGCAACCGTCCAATCAGAAAAAAAAACTAAAGTCTGATTTTTTTTTCTCACTAGTGAATGCTGCAGGGGGGTTGAACAAACAGGAACGATTTTATTATTTATCTATTTAGTTATCTATTTCAATATGAGTGAGGTGCTTCAAATAAAGTCAGTTTAAGCACAGAGATGTAAGAATCTTTTTAAAAAGCATGTTATATTTTCCACAAATATCATCATATCTGGTTTATTTAGGTTGCACGAGAGAGCACAACTCTGATATTCAAGGAATATTTGGTCCTTGAATATCATCTACTTTTTTTTTTTATTTATTTTTGTGGAGAGAGTGTAATCTTTTCTGCCGTCATCTGTTGGGGTAGCACCTTCAGAGCCAGTGACTTAAAATAATTAACAAAAGAAAATTAATACATTTTCCTTTTGGATTAATTAAGTGAATTGTATTTGAAACATCTACTTTAGCTTTGTCATGGAAAATGCTAGATTTAGAAAAATTTGGGGGATTCTCACGGATTAGGTATATTCTTCAGATGTTACAGACACTCTGGCTCTTCACTTACTGTTGCTAATCATGTTAAAGGATAACATAAAATGCTAAAAACAGTTTGAAAATTTAAGTCTGTAAAAGACTAGAAAAACACATGTATTGCTGTTTTTGTGTTATAGTTCTGGTAGAATGGAAATTGGCCACAAAATTCTAATATCTATTTAAAACTCATTTTATTCCCTTATTTGTCTTATGTATATCTATATTAAAAGAACTACGATGTTAAGATGATATTGTTATATATATTTAAAAAACTGCCATTCCAATAGCAAAAGCAGTGTTTAGCCATCATGATGCCCAACAATAAGGGGGCTCCCATTATTTAGACAAATGTTAAAAAAAAAGGTCTCAAGCAGGCAGGAAAGGCTCAGGTTACTCTATATTTGATAACTTAATTCAAACATTTCAAAGGTTTTCTCTGAAAAAAATAGGGGCATCGGCTCCTACTGGTCATTAAGAGTAACGTTTTCAGTGAATATAAATAGTCACTTAGATACAAATGGAAAAGTATGCACTAAAATGAAAAGATAATAACAAAGCATATTATTATTATTATATTATTCTTGAAAAATCAGTTAAAAAGGAAAATGTACATACAACATATTATTAGATGAGGTGTTTCAATAATAGTGAGTAACAGCACCAGATCATTTTTCTTACAGCCTGTTTTTGCCTGTAAGCATTCATGTCACATGTGGGGATAGTTCGGTTCACCTAAAACTGGGGATTTGCCATCTCCCAGTGTGCATAAATTATTGGAGAAAAAGGTGACTGGCAGAACTAAAATGCGCACAGTGAAGAATAACAAACACAAAGGACATCCTCGCTGCCTGGAGCTGCAGTGACAGAATGTCCTTCTGTCTTTACTGTCACTGTGAGTCAGCTCTCATTACCTGAAGAACTGGATGACCCGTGTTCACTTACTGACATATGGTACTTCCCACCTACTGCTTCATAGATAACAGTTAGATGGCGGGATCACCATGGTGACAGAGGATGAACTATCCTTGACCTCTTTTATATCAGATTAATGCTGTTTGTAATGAATTAACAACACTTCTTCAGATCTAACAAGCTCACATCAGTGTGTGTTAATTAAACTCACAAAATGATTCATCTACTGGTATAAGATGGTTGAACAAAAGTGTCATACACTGAATCAAAGAGTTGACCTTTCTCCTTGGACCCTCTTTCATGCACCTTGCAGCAACCAGATGCTGCAGGCTACTCAAATGTGCACAGGAACCGAAGGACAGCCATGCCACCATTGTATTTGGTTGTATTTGGGGCATAAGAGTCGACATTGGACAGATGACAATGAACTCTAACAATCAACATGTCTCAGCAGTTCAATGCCTCCCTGTGCCTCCTTTGAAAAAAAGACAAACGATACATTTAGTGACCTCAAGAATCAGGAAACTGCAAAGTCCAGCACGGTTTAGTCATAAACGTACATCTGAGGATGCAGCTTTATCAAGTAGTATAGGCACCTCTCTGAATTTTGCAGCTAAATTTCTAATCTGCAAAGCTTTGACCTGCTGATGACTATTTTAGCTAATGTGAATCACAGAATGATTCACAAAAGATTTGGGGGTTGTTGGGATTGATAATCTAAAAGTGCTTCTGAGTTCTTCACTCAGTGACATCGTTCACACTAAACATTGTTGTGACTACTATGACCTGGCGGGCTATAATGCCGCATCCACTGAGCAATTTTCTGATCCTCTGGTCACCAGCAAGATAAGCCAACCAAGACACAACTCTAAAAAACATCCCATCTAATTAAAAACCTCTTCATTTGTAAGAACAACCTGGATGTCTTAGTGACGGAGAAAGAGAAAAATGTTTAGTGAGCTTCTCCGTTAAGCCTTTGGAACATGAAGTAACAGTGGGTTTTGTTGTGTGATGGGACAACAACAATATCACTATGACAACACAAAGCTGGATCAGGAAGTCTCTTCACTGAAGCCTTCGAAGACGTTAAACAAAGCATCAAAGTTCTCCCGTTTTGTCACCGGCCTCGCAGCAGAACTGTGGCGGCTGCTGTGCGTGCAGCCTCAGGTGGAAGCACAACTAAAACCTGGCCTTTTGTTCAATGCTGCAAAGTGTTTCAGCAGAGGCACGAACAATACACACACTCACACAGCTGAACATACATATACTCAACTCGACCACAGGATCCTCTGAGCCGCGTCTCGTACACCCACACATACGCACACCAAACACAACCTGACCCGCCTCCCCTATCCCTCTCTTCTTCCTCCTTCGTTCCTAACTCTCGCACTCTGCCTCACACCCTCATTCATAAAATGGCCGCTTTGCAATTCCAGCTGCTGGCATGGAATTTATGGATGAGGGGTCAAGGGCAGCAACGGGGCCAGAAGGGTCTTGTTACTTTTGTTTCTTGCTTTTGTGTGTGTGTGTGTGTGTGTGTGTGTGTTTCCCCCCTCTCACTCCTTCTCTGTACGTCTTATCCCCAGATTTGTCTGATTAATTCCTGTTCTTCATATGTGCCAGTCTTCCTCATTCTGCTCCCTTCCTCCAATAACCTGATACCCTGGTGGCCTCGGAGAGAAACTGAAGCTATGTGTTTGACAGAAAAAGGCTGTCGAAAAGCAGTTTGGGGGCAGGAGTAAAGTGCTGGAGACTCCTCCTTAGAGGCCAGGGAGAGGGGCTACGGGGACATTCTCAAGTTCTATCCCTTGAACACGAACTCAGTGTTCCTGCAGTTTTACCACATCACACAGACTTGCATGCGGACTCGTGTGCCAAGTTTTTTTTTAAGTGGCATGAGGTTCCTTTTTGTTGTTTATAACGTGCTTAAACGAGATCTTTTTGTCCTCTAATGCAGAAACATTTTGCAATCTACGTTTGAGAAACATCAATCAAACAGGGCAAAGACAATGTACACGTTCAAAATCACAGCATAGTTTAACAGTTGGTGTCAATGTTTGTCTTTTTGAATGTGACAAAGACGTGCATCTGTCCCCCCAGTCACACCACCCTGCAGCGTCTTCTGATGTGCACAAATTAAAACACACTCAAGCAAGCGCCGCAGCTGCCCCTCACGCACATGTGCACTCGCCTCCTTCTTCCTACTCCTCCTCCTTGCAGACCCAAGCAGATGAGGGCACAAGCACAAAGGGGAGAGAGAGGTAAGAGTTGGGGTCGCCTCGTGCTGGAATGAGTTTTCATTTGAGGAGCTTGGACGACACCTTGGCTTTTGTTATAACATCATGAAAAACAAGCATGTTTCACATACAATGTGAAACACTCACTGAGGCTAGCAAGCACTTTTATAATAGGGCCCTGGCCAGAGCAGCAGCATACAACAGGTTTTAGACACATCCGACCCAAGCGTCTTCATTTAGATATACTTAGTTCTACATTCTTTAAAAAAAAAAAAACTCTTTTAATGTCATCAGAGCAATAAACTGGTGGAGATCTAAGGCATTTTGCAATTAATTACAGGCAGATGGAGCAACCGATTGCAACAGACCTTTTCCCCAGTTCAGTTTGGACCCTTGGACCCGTGAGAAGGTAGAAGTTCTTTAAGCAAAGACAGTAACATACCACAATCTCTTAGTTTTTATAGTTTAGCAAGTATCTTGATAGAATTCTCAGAGCTACTTTAAAGTTTAAGATGTACACCTGCCCTGTCCTCTCATAAAAAATAGAGGAGGCTAAGAATTTCTGAAATATGCTGTTGATTTAAAATCATATAGAGCGATATTATAGAACAATATCAATACACCTTCATAAATGATGGCATAACCTATAAACACATTGTTTTAAAGTCTTGTTCAAAACCTTTGATGTGTGTCCGCTCATTGTCAACAGTAGAAAAGGTCACAGTAACCTTTTACTACAAAGATCACTTATGCAGGAATTACTCATTACTGAACTCCATAGAAGAAAATAGTAAAAGAGGCCAGGTTTCTCTTTATCCACAAAAAATAGTCTCTGTCTTAGAAATACTTTTGGCCCTCAGATTTTGAAACAGATGTTATTGTGGATATGAGGGAAGGAACAACCCAAAGCTGAAGGAAGAGTACACAGCACAGTTTATGATAAGGCTAAAGCAGATAGCTCCCGCGGTAGTAGATAAGATGACCTCAGCTGTTGTTTGTGAGCATAAAGTTTATCAGTAGAGTAGTAAGATAAAATGTTTGTTTTTTTCTACTCAAGATTTTACTTTTCATAGGTTCTCTGTCAGTCCACTGTCTATGTGAAGGCTGTCAGAATTCAATATTTTGAGTTGCAGTTTTTGTTAGAAGCAGTTATTTGCTACAGTAGTTTATTGTGCCCAGATTGGGCTCACCAGAGAGACCTTTTAAATCCTTGCGTACGATTTTGGTACCACTTTTAGACATCAATGTGAACTGATACCTTTAAGGTACCTTTAGGTGTGTATTCATCAATAGTCAGTTTCCACTTACTTTTTTTTTTAAATATACAAATTTAATGAATCCAAAAAGAAAGGGGTTAAGAGTTTGTCAATACAAAAAAAGGGTATTATAGTTTGCTGTGTACTACTCATGAATCACGAACGTTTTAGCTAGAAAACAATAACATGTTGCACAGACATATGTGTGTGATTTGTTTAAGCTGCAGTTATATCATCAATGAACTAGCAACGTGATTACTACTGTTGTTCATCTACAAGCAGGATATTGCTTTCACCCTGCTCAGCCCACATGTCCCAGCCCACGCAGGCCACCGTCAGCCCACCCACCAGCCGTACTCCGATCGCTTGCTTGCTTGCATTTCTATCTTGGCCTTATTTCACTCAAAATTTCCACAGATGGGCACAGGAGCTCTGTGGATGCGTGCTCAGCTTTTAGTGTACGTGCGTCAGTCACACCACAACTTGGTGATGAAAGCATCTGAGTTGGAGTCGAGGGACACAGGAGCTGGGGTTTGTGCAGGGGGAAATGCTGTATCTTTGGCCAACAGTGCAAAAGAGGGTTAGCTGTAAACAAATGAAAAACATCCAAAAACATCCAGGCTGCTCTGCTTGGTGTGGTTATGGCTGCCTGGCTATTTATATGTGTCCCTCCTTTAGAGAAGGAAGCTGCTCCTATTGGATCCAGATGTGAGAGAAAAAAGTGAACTGAAAGGTGATGGCAGGGATGAAATAGAGACTGTGCTCATGTACTGCTACTGTCAATGTAGGAAATTTAGCATTTACAGTAGCAGTAAAGATAAACAAAGATAAGATTTCAATCACCCCTTTAAAGGAAATGTATTTTCTCCATGACTCTTTGTCATAGCAGGAAAAAAAAAACAACCGAGGGATTTGCTGGATTTTGCACTTTTCTTTTTTTTTTTTTTTTTTGCAAAAACCAGGCATGTCTTAATTTTTAGGATGCAGTGTTTGCAGATACCAAAGGTTCAGTAACTTCTTGCATTTTGCAATATTTTTGACACTGCAATTCCCTCCAACGGTTCAGAGGGAGATGCATTAAGAAATCCACTGACCAAAATCAATTGTTTTCATTCTGATTGGCCACAAATAGTGATAATTAGGTCAGAAACTCACATTTTTCTGACCAGCAGGTGCCACAAGGTTACCGACAGCAACACTCTTAACTCTTATTGAGTAACACGCAAACAAAAGTGAGTAACATGTTTAAAGAGGACACACAACTATTTAAAAATAAATAAAATTATTGCGATGGGTCATGTCTACAGTTCATACAAGGTTTAAGAAAAAGCAATAGATAGATAGAATACATTATGTCAAATACAGATACAATGCCAGCTTTGTATTTGTTTTGTCTTTGTTTTAAAATATAGGTAAAAGCCTTGATTTTAGAATACATGACTGCAAGAAAAACAAGACAAAAAATGTATAATGTGTCTTTTTAGTGACGTAATTAAAAAGAAATTGGAAATGAACAAATCCTTACTGAAATAAAAACAGAATTCTGTTTTTATTTCAAAAGGGCTAACTTTTTTTTTACAATAAGACAGTGAAAAAAAAATCTGTTCACTGGGCATTTCTATGGAAAGAGTAAACTAAATCTGAATTGAATAACACGCTTTACAAAGCGTGTTATTCAATTGTGAAAAGGACAAATGTAGGTCAGACAAAATAACTGTATGGATCTGCTTCTGGAACTTTATTTTGCATAAAAATGTTTCACTGGCTCGAGTGGAAGTGCATCGGTGAGACGTGGGATGGAGTAGGAAAGGTAAAGCACTCTTCTGACAAACTGAGGTCACAGTCTCTGTAATTGGATAGTCAGCAGCCGGTCACCAGTCAGCTATGAACCCACTGATCTGCTCGAAGATCTATAAATGGATATTTAGGCTGAACTACCTGAAATGTACAGAGGAAGACAAAGTGTGGGAGGATGCAGAGGAGAGCTCTGAATAGTTTCCTTTTAAGTGGCCTAAAATGGCAGAATCACTCTTCCCATCCATCAGTTTCCAAGGATGTGACTGTTAATACTGTCACATCTGGCTCTGTTAATGGGACACGGACAGGGATGGCTATTCTAAGATGTTACATACTGGTCACTTGATCTGCTTGCGTTAGATATAGCTGGCATGAAGTGGTTGACACAAGACAAACACGAAATCACCCACTCAAGGGTTGTTTGCGGTTTTGGGTCATGAGGTCTGAACAGGAGCCATTGTGGACCGCACTACACAGCAGCCACACTGGCTAGGGGCCCTACTCACCCCCCTGATATAGCTCAAGTTTGTACACTGACGTCAATCCACAAGCAGCCCGTGTGACGTCAGCGGGCGTGCGCTTTGACAGTAGCCTGCATGACATGGCTTCATGCGGCGAATGCGAGGAAGGACGAAGGAGAAGTGTGCGCTACTGATGTCATAGCCATTTGCAGCGCTCCCAAGGCCAAAACCAAGATTGGCTTTCCTTAGGACAGGCAAGATAAGACTTTTGCATTTTGCTGTGCATATTTGCTGTCAGGCTAATGGTATAATTATACGTCTGCTCTCAAATAACTCCAAAATGCCTGATGCCCACAGTAAGGCTAGTATTCAAATAAAATAGCTCTGACTGGTTGACCAGCAGTTGCTGCCTTGTACTTAAAGAAAAAAGATAGGGCTGGCAAAGGGTAGTGAAATGCATGTAAATCATTTCAGTTGAAAGAAGACCATCAGATTGGATGAACAGGTCAGACTGGATATAATCTAAGCTTTGCATTTCTCTACTCTTTGTTCATAATGATGATTTAAAAGTGTTTCTCATTTTACTGTTCAGTCATAGATATGCTGTTATTAAATTATCTAATAAAAGAAACATCCTCATCCGGCATTAACTGTGTTGTCTATTTAACAACTGTGCTAGTTAAACAATGCATTTGTGTAGGTTGTGATGTTAATGTCATAGAGGTTATTTAACCTCTATGACCATCTTAGAATGTATCTATCTATCTATCTATCTATCTATCTATCTATCTATCTATCTATCTATCTATCTATCTATCTATCTATCTATCTATCTTCCTTCAAAGGTAGAGGGGGAAAAAAAGTAGGTTTGCCCAAAAATTTTAATCTTCCTTTCTGTCTCCAAAACACAAAAACACCCATTCTAAAGCACATTCCACTGATCCCCATGAGCTGCCCACCGTAGCTTCCTGGTACCCACTCCACTGGCTCCCAACGCTGAGGCCACCCGCCGTGAGGGAAGCGGAGAACGGTCTGGCATTCCACAAGCCTACGTGCAACATAACACAACTGCACAACAGCATGCATAGAGGGGCATGGCCGGAGGGGATGGGTGTTTGTACCCTCAGAGTACACCCTGTCACATTCAATGATAACAACACACACAGATTTGAGGAGAGCACGCTTTGGCACAGTGTGTGAAAATGAAAATCCTCTGTGGTTTCGTTGGAACATCTGTTGCTACTGTTCGACCAAAAAAAGCCCCTGCACCTGGAAACCTGTCCACAACATCATCAAAACAGTTCCGAACGTTGGGACTGCAGACCAGTAAGGAATGAAATGGGTCTACTCGGCCTAAGTCGGTAACCAGACAGCCCACTCCTCTCCTAAGCTTGTGTGGCCAGCTGTCTGTCTGCCTAAGCTTTGAGAGCACATGCCTTACACGGTTCAGGGAGGGTGCAGTGGAGGCTGGTAAACACCCCTCCCATCCGCCAAACCAACCGCCAAAATCAAATCATGAAATACGTGGCTTCCCTCGTTAAAATCTCAGGATGAAAATGTGCATTTTTATCTTCAGAGCTAACCAAGGTTCAAGCAGAACTAAAAAAAAAAAAAGATCTTAAGTCCTATTGTTTCACACAAATGTTCTAAATTTTGGATATTATTTTAGACTAGAGGTCACCACTGTAAGATTTACTAAGTAAAGAGAGTAAAACTGAGGAAGAATAGGCAGTAACATTTATCCAATATTGATATGAATGATACTAAAAGATAATGTCACAAAGCCAAAAACAATGTCTTTACACAACAATGTGATGGAGTGATGGTGTACTGTTTACCAGCAAGAACTTAAAGCACAGATGTTAGATTCTCAGTTCCCACTTGCACACAGCAAGTTGGCTTTCATTTAAAGCACTGATGAACCCCATTTTTATATAAAAAAAAGCGGGGAAAAAAGCTATTCTTATCTCACGAAACCAGTTATGTAAGATGGTACTTAGAGCACCATGTTGGACAGCGGTGTACACATTTGTTTTATGAAGATTGCTTACTGTTGCTTACCGTTAGCTGTAGCTGGGTAATAATGACCACAGAAATGCTGTCGATCTAATCTATAAAATAATAGAACAAAACAAATTTAACTTGCCTGAAAAACTGTACTGTCTGACAGTAAGCTCTGAATCTGTCTGGCCTATTGCTAATTTGTATCCTTTTTTAGTATAGTTATAATAACACCTTCGACTATTTCACTTCTGCTCACATAAATCATGACATATTTTAATTTTGTTTGAGTATGGAAGCAAATGGCCATAAAAAAAATGTCAAGTCTCATGTGTCTTTTAATTTATAACATGATATTTTCTTAAGTCTTTACATTTCATTCTAGTTTTACATGATCACCCTCATCCCGCCCGATCAAACCAAAATAACTGAGCAATGTTGGTTAATTTTATTCATTGTAGTCACATAAGCACATTTTCTCATTGTAGACTATAAACAGATAACAAAAAAATATTTTAAATTATAAATTGTCAAAAAGGATACAAAGACTCCATGTCATGTAGTCTTACTTAATATTAAACATGATTCACAACTTTCATAAAAAAAAAAAAAAGAAAAAAAGTCTGGATTAAATATTCTGAAAAGATGGAGAAAATGTAGATGTTGAAATAATCTGGATAACAATAAAGCAAAACGATAAAGCAGTACACTCATTAGATATAGCAAAGCAGTGACAGAAGTAGACTAAATGATATGCATCCGATGAAAGAAGGTTCACTTCAGGGGTTAGAGATTTGACAGACATCGTTGATAATATGACATGTCAAAGAGGCTGAGGTACAAGTCATGCTTCATTTGAAGCCATGATTGTACTGCTAAAGGAAACATCACTGTGGTAGTTGGCAGGTTTGTGTGAATAAAAATGGAAATCCTCTTTGTTCCTATGTTGCCAAACCAGAGTATGAAATAAGCTATTGTCTGAGAAACACTGAAGTTCTGTCAAATGAAAAGAAAAAAAAAAAAAAAAAACAGTGCCACTACGTGACACAAAGTCTGATGAAGTTCCCCTCGGGTAATTCACTTGTTTTGTCTCCTTCCTTCCCTGTTCCTCTCATTTTCACTGAGAGATAAATGACCACATTAGTTGTCTTTGATAGATCAGGGATCAGCCTTGGGCACAGGATGTAATAACCAGGGTCATTGGCTGCAGCACTGCAAGCATGCCTATCTCCAAATGAGAACAAGAACTAAGGCAGTTCACACTCCTTGATGGACAATGTGTCCTTATACAGTCAGCATTTATTCTTGCAAGTGGAATACATGAAAGAACATGGCAGTGCACTCTTAACCCCACTTTGTCATTTGGGCACACGGCTGTTTTTGGTCAGAGGTGAACCCCATGTTCTCATATTGCTGCAGCTGTCAGAGACGGGCCAAAGGATCCCACTGAGAAGACACTTATCTGACTATCTCACTCAGACATATTTTGCTTGCGTGCATGAGGGTCAGCTGTGAAGTTGTAATGTTATGTGCGGGTCAATGAATAACTGCGTCAAAACAGCTACAGGTGTCCAGAAGCGGTATATGCCCTTAAAACTAAAGGAGCCTTTTATCACCAACACAGTAAGGAAGTATATTTGAGACTTGTGCAAAACTGAAAACCTTTTCGTGATCCGGTAAGGACTTGAATTAAATGCTCATTGATTGTGGAAACTTCACATTGGAACCCACAATGATAGTTTAACTTCATAGAAAGCAACAGCAGTTCTATAACATCCAAACTAGAATCTAGTCCAAACTTGAAGGAATTGTGTCAGAGCATAAAAGCTCAAAAAGTAACACAGAAGATTAGCTGTGTCCCTAGTCTTATTGCATGTATTACCTTTTACAATACAACTCAATAATAATATCAAAGACCGAGAGAAACAAGGAGGGAAAAAGTGACATCACAGCCTAATCAGGGTTACAAGGACTAAGAAGCAGATTTTTCTAAAAATACTTAGTTTGCTTGAGTTTTATTGGCTGAACACCTAATGTTGGAGGAGCTTAGTGAACGTGTGACGTGTGAGCAGCTCATGTACCTTCACACATTCTTTATTTTGGCTGTTCCTGTAGAGCCCCCTGTTAAACTCACAAACACAGGCTCAAAAGAGCTTAAAGGAAACCCAAGGTTCCAAATACGTACTTGATCATTTCCAGATTTTTAGAGCAAAATGAAACAGGAAAAGTAACGGGAGTTATGAAATAGAACTCTGATTTTCAGCATGGAATCTTTGGGACCTGTCTTACTGTTTTGTTGTCTTTTTTTGTTGTTGTTTAAGGAAGAATTATTTTGTTGAGTAGTCCTGTTCACACTGATGAGTCATTTGAATTATCAGTAAGAAGGCTTAAAGAGCAACACCAAGAGACGGTCTTCCAGGTCAGCAACTGCTTTAAGTGGAATCTGAAGAAGGATAAGAAAACCTCCTTCATGAGGGAGAAAGTGTGAAAGAAAGAGAAGCCGGTTAGCGCCGACAACTTTTCTGGGCGCTATAGAGTTGGTCAGAGTTTATCGGACAAAGCATGCAATGAGGAAACAATAGGCATTCTTCCAGATCTCCCTGCAAGGGTCAGACAGTGAAAAGAACAACGCCCCCCACATGCTGTGTCCTATAAAAGCACTGTCTGTGTTTTGCACAAGCTTCAACTACGAGGCATCAGGAACAACAATTTCACGAGGCAGACATGACATCATCAAGAGAATAATACCAACGCTGTCACAATATGCGAGATGGATTAAGCCTGAGTCAATAATCAACCGACTCATTTACCAGAATCTGCCCATTGTCTGTTCTCCAGCATCCATTGTATCCGTTTTTCTTATCTGTCTCATTGCCAGAGGAATCTTTAGCGGGCAACAACAATGCCAATCGAGAACTCAGTAAGCAGAATTAGCTTAAAATGACAGCAAAATATTACATGAATAAAATAAAAAAAAAGTAAAGGTCAGAGAAGCATTAAGCTCAATTGCTGCGCACTGTTGACCATGTTAATAATAATTCATAAAAATAAAAAATTTATTGTAACAGGCTTCTTTTATATTTTTCCTTTAACATGATGAACTTGAAGTAAACACCGCTTACTGAAGTGACATTGAAAAATGTTTCATTCAGCAGTGAATTGCTAATGTGAACTGAGAGAATTTCAGACAAATTGTATCCGTTTTATGTAGAAAATAGTTGCTAATATTTCTCTTTGAACACAATGAATGAAGTTATTTGCTGTTTGCCACACCAGACCTAGCTTACAGAAGCTACTCTGAAAAGTCACCATACAAGCTTTCTCATCATTGCACATTTTATTGTTACTGGAATAGAGAAATATTTTCTGTTTAGAATCGTTCTCCCCATATACGGGCATGCAAAAAATTGGATTTGGATTCACTACAAACGTGGTGCTTGTGGTGCTTTTAATGTAACTGTATGCGGTCGTATTCACACTCGTTTTCATGTTAACTGTGTCTACAGATTGACAGCCTGGTTCGGGTTCAGACTGTAAATGTAAAGCAGTGAGCAAGAACTAGATCAGTTTTGATAGTTTGAGCTGAATTTAGAGAACTTGTTCATGTGTAAACCTGCACAACTCTCTGGCAGCACATCAAACCATAAGTGGGTGATGGAGGCTCTAAAAATAGCAGAGGAATGAAAAATATGAACCTAATGAAATTATGCATTTCCTTTCCAAAATCATCTGCATTCTCAACTTTCATAAGTTATGTTTAAGTACAATCATTTATATCAAAGCACGTTACTCCTGTTAGTTAATATTTTGAGTCTTTGACACATTTCTTTGTTGGTGATTCTGCGTTTATGCAAGGACGTGATATAAACAAGAGTACTTCGGCAATTGAGGTAGACAGCAATTTACAACCTCTGCTAAGCCCATCTTCATTTGTGTAACTGTTTTAGTACACAGGTGGAAAACTAACCCTGCACATCCCTCTTTACACAGGATTCAAACAATGAAATGTGATGGCATCGTCAGCAGGCAGGGAGAAGTTCAGAACAGGACAATCTTGCATAAAAAGCCTATTAAAATCTTCAGACAGGGACACAGGTTCCCCTGCCAGCAGAAAAATATGCAACCAAAGTTAAAATGAAAACATTTGCATCACAGAATACTCATGTTTCAGAATAGCCCAGTCAAAGTTCAAATAAACTGTTATACTGTGACAAGACTTGGAAGTTCTTGTTCCCAGGGGTTTTCTGTCCCGACCTACTGAGCTTGAGCTATTTTGTGAGGAAGAATGGATACGTGTATATGAAGATCTGCAAAGTTGGTTAAAACCCGTCCGGGGAGCCCTGCAGCAAAAAATCATTTTACAAAGTATCCGGTCAGTAAATTCATGACACACTATTCAGATTTGTATTTGAAAAAAACAAAACAAAACAAAACAAAAAAAAAAACAACTATCAATTATTTATTTTTCACTTCAAAGTTTTATGCCCCTTTATGTTGGTCAAGCATGTAAAACTGCAACAAAATATATTGAGGTTGTTGGATTTAACTTGACAAGATAAGAAAAAGTACAAGAAGTATTTTCAAGGTACTGCACCTGCTGCTCTACTCCACTCCAAGTTGAGGAGCTTTAATGTGTATATTTGTGAACCTAAAAGACCACTATTGATCTTTCAGAGGCTGTTGTGAATACCAGAAGTAATTAAAGGAGTTTTATTACAAATTTTAAATGAATCAAATCCCGCACTGAAGGACCGTAATTGAATCGAATCACGAGGATCTGCCAAGAACTCACAGCTGTACAGTTTCAGGGAGCATCACACTTGAGGAAACTCGGTTAGAAGGTTTATGATCAGTATTTACAGGCACAAAAAAAAGAGAGAAAATCAGTTAATGGAGAGGAAAGGCTACTCAGATGAGCAATAAAAGATTCTGGATCTAATAACACAAGGGGCTTTACGCTCTTATTACCTCCAAAAAATCAATTCAAGAATGATATCAGAGAAATATAATCTGGTTAAATAAAACACAGATGAAGGAATATCTCGTGAAAGAAATCTAGTTAAGCTTTTAATGCGAGTTCAAATTCACAGACAATTTTAGAGAATAATGTGCATCTTAACTCAGGGTCACAGTTTTGACGTGAGTCAAATGTCGCCTAATTGCTACATAGCCTTTGTGATTCAGCTTAGATAGAGTCAGAACTACTCTAGCACACTGATAATGGCACTTGTAAGTGGCCATTGGCACAAAAAGCTTAATTCATTTCTGATGAAGAGAGAAGCTTAGTCAGAACAATGACACAAGGCAGCAAGAGTATGAGGCAAGAAACCTATGATCTTCACAGTTAATCAAAGTCAGGGGCCATCAGGAGGGAGAGTGGGGAGAGAATCTAACAAAAAACAGAAAGATAAACACCAACGGTAGATAAATTTCTACCAGAAAGCCTTAATTCTCTGAAGATGCCCGCAGCAGACCAAAGATGGGGAAGGATGCCAAAACATTAAGTGGAAACTCACTGGTTCAACAGTCACGGTTTGGAACCGTTTTAATAAGCTGGAAACTATTTCCAAAATAGTTGATGATTCCGATGCAGAACAGAGACAAAGACCTGCATTGTAAAGGCAGAGCATGTATTTTCCTTCGCTGATCAAGTTTGCTGCCAAGAGGCAGAGTCCAGGCGACACTCTCAAGAGCAGTCGCCGCTGTTTCTTCAGGCCCCACCTACTGCCCCACCTCTTTACACACAAACACAGCCTTTTTTTTTTTTTTTTCACCACAAAGGCAGACATGCAAGACCTCCTCTGTCGAACATTAGGGCTGCAAAACATTCCCAAAAGTGGCTCGTCTAGTCTCTTTCCCGAATCTGTCTGCAGGATGATAAAGTTAATTTGGGCCATTTAGAGGTTCAGCATTTACATGAGAAAGTTTAAATCAGCAAAACCACCAGAGATTCTTGGAATGGGTGTGTCAGTTAGTTGACAGGAAGAAAAAAAAAATGAAAGGAGCGTAGACGAAAAAAAAAAAATCACATAAAAGCACATTTCCCAACGGGATTGGCCTGTGTTTCATGCTCAGACAGCGGCCCTTTACTCCAGTTGACTTATTCAGACACAAACATACACAAACACACGTTACAAGAAAAAAACGCTCAAGAGCATGGCAGCTCTGCCCTCTTTGTACTTCAACCGGAGATGATCAGTTGATTCCTAGTTTAGCCATGTGGTAAGATGGGACCCTGCAGCTGTGTGGACATTTTTGAAACCTTGTTGCTCTGGGCCCTAGACTTGAGTCCCCCCACACACTCACTCTCCGCTTCCAGTAGCTGGCCTGCCTTGCCCCGCCTAGCTTGTACTCACTCCATAAATCAAGGGCTTCATCTCCGTTGTTGTACTTAAAGGGGGGGTAAACGGAGAGACAATGACGGCGGCGGCAGAGGAGGATCTGTTAGCCGTGTTCCGAGAGGCCGCTTCCTCCCACTGCCTCAGAGCCAGGGGTTTTAAACACATGCTTATGTGTAGCGTTTTCTTGACAGCCGCAGGCACTAAGTGATGGATGCCGAGGTGTCTGTCTCCATGGCAGCGCCGGAGAGCATGCCGTAAAGAGCACGTATACAAGAAAGCTGGAATATGGTGATCACTTTTGATCATCTCACAGTACTATCAAGAACATAGATTTTGAGATATAGAACATAGATTTTGAGATATAATAAAATGAAAAAAATATATATATAGTTACAAGGCTTTATAAAAGTGTTAAGAAAATCTTGAATCTTTTCCTAATTTGTCAGGTAGCAACCATAAACCGCTCTTCATCTTATTGAGATGAAAATGCTTCTTGAGATGTATATAAATGCTGGAAAATGCTGCAGTTTGCTAAATGAATGTGACTACGTGAGCTGTGATTCTGCACAGATATCCAGTATATTGGTATGAGAACTATACACTGAATCAGGGTGATATACATGTCTGCTCATGCACTCCCCAGCTGCTGATTGATGTTCAGGCTGACATAAGTGGTGTAGGGTTTTGTTTTTGTTTTTTTTTTTCTGAACACTAAGCTTAGTGTTTTGAGTTAATCTCCATCCCTTTAAAAGGCGCTGTTGACAGAGGGCTGTGCCATAATGGCGAAAAGAAAAAAAAAAGCCCAGACCTATTGAGTTAGCGCTCAAACAAAATAGAGAAAAGAAAAGTTATGTAAATATTTAAAAACAACAACGGAGACTCAAATCAGCCTTTGTACGTTTGCAATAGAAACGTTTTTCATTCCAGAAAAGGAGACGGAGACTAATTTATCCATGCAGTAAATGAAAAGCATAGAAAAGGAGGAAATGAGAAACTGAGCTCTCTTGTCTTCAAAGACTGGGAAAGAAACAAATATAAGTACAAATAAGGGGAATAACAGATTGGTCTTTGCTTCTTTTTACATTCTGGCTACTTAACCGCACTATGGTACACATACTGGATGGGCATTTTTAATGCATCTCAGGAATGAAACCAGAGGCACAACAAAACAAGCAGGAGAAAGTCAAAGCAGGACAAAATGTGAGGGGATTTCCTAAAAACAGGAATGATCGGTGTCATTACCCCACATGCAGGAAGGGAACAAGAAAGCTAAAAGGTCGGCGTGATAACACCATATATTATGCAGGCAGGTAGGTGGAATGCAACAACAACCCTCTAACAAGCAAGTACATGTCTGCTGTGGAAATCTGCTAACAACAACAGGGCACACAGGAGCGGAGAGCGTCTAAGAAGGGTTAAAGATCGAGACGAACTTTTAATTCGCTCCCAATGTTGAAGAAGGCGCGTTGAAAAGCAGAGAGCTAACGGGGAAAAAAACAACAACTGGCACTTAATGAAGTCTGACAGTAAAACTGAAAAATTGTGAGTAATAACATGTGATGACAATGTTTATATGCAGCCGGGAGGCTAGCGCCTTTCCTGTTTATCAGACCGCCTGAGAGAGAAAGAGCAGGTTCCTGATTCACAGTCAAGCACAAACAAGCCTACTAAGCTTTGTTTTCTGTAACTGATGCACTAACAGGGGCGGGCTGGTGGGGGTGATTCACACCGAACTTATGCAGGAAGGGTCAGTTCAGAATGGATGCTTTTCAAACCATTGCCTTCTCGTCAGGATGGAAGAGATGAAAGGTACCAATGTGGCTCTGCTCTCTTCCGACCCGCATCGAGGCATCCCTTTTTTTTTTCTTCCGCTTCATCAGCAGAGCCTGACTGACACAGGAAGATGCACAGTAACCCAAAACACAGTCAAATCTGATATTTCACATCAGACACCTTTTAATACCGCCCAGGATAAATGCCCACATCAAATAGACTTTGCCATCTCAATATCAGATATCAGTTTTGAGCAGAAAAACCCTCTCTGGTCTCTGTTTTTGAGGAAACTGCCAAGTTGAGCTACATAACAAACTTAAAGCGTGAATGAAAAGAGGCAGATATTTTTGTTTTGACTCGTTTCTTTCGTTCCAGTTTATTGGGTGTGAATGTTTGTGCTTCTTCCTGCACCGCACCAGATAAAAAAAAAATAAATAAAAAAAAAAAAAAATCTAAATAAATTACCAATATCCCTCGTCTAGACTCAACGCTTGCCAAAGCAACAAATCTCTCTGCTGATCTTATTATTGGGTCAGCATTGCGCTGTCATCCAGGCAGCCCAGGGAGGTTACGGAACAAGAGTGACAAAATCGTCCGGTCACCTTACTTTACCCCCCATCTGTCACGTCAGAGATGGCAAAATCTTTAATGCCCTGCAAATCTAAAGCCAATTTAATGAGGATGAATGAGGATAGCGACAGCTCCCAGGTGACACGGCCTTCCCCTCCCCTCAAGCAAAGACAGAGCCGCAGAGGGGAGCTCCAGAGACCTCTATATTTATCTGACACAGTAACAAGCTGCTGTCTGACTGCCGCATGGTGCGATAAGGTTTGTCTTCATCAGCCCCTTCTCTAACCCCCTCATCCCCATTCACTTTATTTTTTTTTCTGTCTAATCCACTGCAGCCAATCACGAGGGGTCCAGCACTGACCCAGTAAGATGTCATCACTACGAGAGTTGTCATGAATGACACTGTATTTACGTCCGCGGCTAAGGGGGAGAGACATACGCAAGATTCTGATCGGCACTTCACACTCCATTGGATTTCTCCACAGGAGGAGCCATATTTCAAAGCTGAGAGCAATAATTCATCGTGGGCCAACCCGATGTTAACAAAGCACCAACTGGTGATTATAGAGTTGGAGAGCCCATTGAGGCGAGCAGCCAAGGAGCTGCTGGTCTGCCAAGAGAGCCGTGCCAAGAGGGCAGGCAAAGTCAGAGCAGACTCAGCCACCTGTGCCTGTTAGGCCGCGCGCTGACAGCTACACCGGCCTTCGAGATCCCACCCAAACAAGATAAGCAGAGGAAAGGAGAGGCTCAAGGTCATTATTGTTGTTACTGACAGAGAGCAGACGTACTAGACTGATGGAATAGCGCCCCGTGTTTGTAAATTAACACCAAGGACAAGGACTATTACATCTGTGATATTGTAGAAAGTCAATACATATTTTATATTACAATAATTGTTTACATTTACAATTTTTTTTTTCATTTTTACCAGAAGAAAATGTTTATTAAGATTTGCGACAATCCAAAAAAAAAAAAAAAAAAAAAAAAAAAAGGGAAAAAAAAAACAAAAGGGGGCGAAAAGGGAAAAAAAAAAAA
>NW_015113415.1:109307-139569 GCF_001443285.1 Poecilia latipinna | reverse complement strand
ATTTTTTTTTTTTTTTTTTCCCAAAAAAAAAGTTTTTTTAAAATTTCCCAAAACCAAAAAAAAAAAAAAAAAAAAAAAAAGTAATGGGAATATCAGACATAATGGGACTGAACGAGGAAAACAAAAATAGGCCTTAATTTGGGGATGATTGCTAGTTCAAATGAAAAACAATCTGTTTTCTGTAAATCATTTCTATCAAGTGTAATTATGTAATCTGCAGCTTTAGAATAACCAGAACTCGTTATAAGCATGTGTTTTTTTATATAACAGTTTCTGGTTTAAATGCTAATTCAGTCAGACAATTCAGACATTCAGGCAATTAAATTAGATTAAAAACAGGAAAAAGATCATTTATTTTAGTCAACTGTGTTTAGTCAACTGCACATAAACACATGCAAGCACAGAAACAGTCAAACATTTACTCTGTTTTACAAATTTTTTACGTAACATTTCTGCTTTTATTGCACGTTTCCCTGCACTGCATACAGTACTTGTTTTTTAAACTGTCTTTTTAACGTTCAACACACATATGTAAATCTAAGAAAAAAATCATCCTACACAGCTGCACAATCCTTGCATTGTCAGGATGATATTTTTATGTCTGACAACTGTGCAGTTATTATTATTATTATTATTATTATTATTATTATTATTATTATTATTATATTCTTTTTTTAACTTTTTTTTTTAATCTTTTGCCTAAACCTACATCCCGATGCGGTTGTTACACCTGAATTTCCCCAGTGTGAGACAATAAAAGAAATGTTTATTCTATTCATACATCTAAATGTTAAATAATTTCTCATTGTGTCTCCTAGCATTGAAGCAAAACACAGTAATTTTGTTTTTCTCTAGTTTCAGAAAAGCCCCGAGATGCTATCTTTTCCTCTCCTTTCTTTTCCTATCTCTTCATCCATCAAGCCTGTTCTGCAGTGTTGAGCATCCAAACCCTTGTTTATTGTCGGCTAACTTCAAGTACTTCCATACCGCTTTGGCAGTGGATCAGTTGTTTTATCTGCCATGTTTGGTTTGAAGATGTTGCTCAGACAACAAATGACATGAGCCAACAACAAACTAATGTATACAGCGCACTCATGAGCAGCCAGAAGATCCGCTGTGCTCACAGCAATACGGACGAAAACAGTCACAACTCGTTAAAAATAGAAAATGAGACAAATGTTTAAAAAATTGATGCTGATGGAATATTAGGGTGATTATCAATAGTAAACGTCATTAATTATATTACTATTCACAGTAGACCAACCATGGTGACAAAGTATCTATCTCCAGAGACCCATCCTAAATGAACCCTCCCAGATCTTCCCAGGAAGTAGAGAAAATGATCCTTTGGACAAATCCATCTACAGCTGGTAGCAGCATGTCTGCTCCAATCAACAGAAATATCTTCAACACTACGAAATACTAACAACAGGATCTCCACAAAGTTAAACATGTCACAACATATTTTGAGTAGGTTAGCAATTATGAATCAGAGGGATTACTTCTACATGAGTCGTAGGAGTCTTTCACAAAACTGTTTTTCAATATGACCACAAAGAGACGCCACTCTTCATGCTGCCTCCGGCTGCTCATAAATCACCAATAAAGCTGGCCATGTCAAACAGCGATCTGAGAGTTTATAAATGAAGCATCACACAACCAATGAGGCACAGAGTGGGACTGAGAGGTGTATTGAAATAAGTACTACAAATAAAATGTGTGTCCAATATCTCCTCTCACATTATTTTCAAAATAAAAGACTAAAGAACATGGTGAACCTCCACCATCCTACCATGTCATTACATTAATCACACCTGGGTAGTACGAAGACTTCTCAAGCCTTCATTAAAGTGTTTTATCAACTTTAAACTTTGCTTTTTTTTCCGTCCTTGAGTGGGTATGGTAACTTTATTAATTATTGACACTAAAAACAACATGAAGGACCATTTGTACAAAGCTGGCACAATTCAAACTTTGCTTGGAGCAAACATAATGCAACTCCTCATGCTAGCATAAAGGACAAAAAAGAAAACTATTTGAGGGGAAGTGCGTGGTTGTCAAAGGCATTTCATCTAGCTGTGTAATTCATGAGGTTTCCTTTGTAATTTTATGATGCCCTTTCATCTCCTCATTGTGCACGTTACAAAGAAGAACAGACAGCAGATCACTGCTGGCACGCTGAGGCATGTTCAGTATGTCTGTTACAGAAAAACGTGAACTCAAAATGCACAGACAGACGCAAGCATTAAAAGTATAATCCGCCCTTTGCTAAGCAGCCACAAGATACGATAAGTATAAGCTACTCTACAATTATTTTTTTTCTGCATCTCATATACAATATTGCCTTTCTATGACCAGAACCATTTGGTAAGGACACAGTCACTTTGCATTACATCACTAACTGAGTTGGGGAAAAGTTTTTATCCTTCAACTTTTCCACATTGTTACAACCATAAACTTTAATGTACTTTACTGGAATTCAACCTTGTGCATAACATCAGTGTAGTCACACTGCTGTTCTCTCTGTGGGAGGAGACCCCTTGAACAAAGACAAGACCTTTCACCAACTTTAAGCGTGAATATACAGCAGAGATGCACCGATTTAAAAATTTAGATTGTTGTCAACATCCAGTATTAAAATTGCAGTAATTGTCAATAATCAATCAGTATTTACCATTATAATACTTAATATACATATTTGCCCAAAATTCTGACACACAAAAAGAAAAAAAAAAAATCAATAATCTCGATTCAGTTAAACAAACCTGCACTACATAACTATCACTGTCACATGACCAAACAAATGATCCACCACCTACTATGTCCTTCCTGAAACACATACAGAAGTGGCAAAAAAAAAAAAAAAAAACATCAGTTATTAATACAAGCCCAGTTTTACTTTTTGGAACTGATAGCGACACGTCAAAATATTATTAGCAACCACCAATACCGATGTTTATGCTGATACACGTTGCATTCCTAACACAGAGCCTGGAGTGTTTCCTATTTATTCACATTAGTACCACAAAAGTCAATGCATTTTGCTGTGGTTTTATGACACGCACATATTTAGGAAGCAGAAGTAGAAAAAAAAAAACAGTTCTACTCAAAATCTACGTGTTTGTATTCATCCCCCTTTATTCTGATGACCATAAACAGATTCCAGTGTAACAAACTAAACTGCTCCAGAAGTCCTCTTCTGAGTAAATTAGTCCACCTGTGCAATTTAATCTCAGATAAATGCAGTAGATAAATAAATATATCGGAGCTTTGCTAGAGAACAAACAGCATCATTGAGGCCAAGGAACAGATCAGGCTGACTTCCTGTTGGTTTATTACATACAATCTCAATAAAATGCAACAAAGTTGAGGTTGCAAAGCAGTAAAATGTGAGAAGGCTGAACACTTTTGCAAGGTGTACATTTCAGGCATGTTCAAAGGAAAAGGTGAAAGGAAAAGCTCAGATGCCCTTTACCACAAACATAACTGGGAGAAAATAAGGAGCAGTATTTCAATGACCTCAGTGAACCTGACAAACTATTCTGGCAGAGCAGAATACTCTCCTCTCTCTGCAGCTCGCCAACGTACATCCTCACTTCTGCAGGAGAGATTTGTCAGCATGAGATTTCTTTTTTCCGCTGTGGTATTAACCCATGCTCTCAGAGCTTACTTGCAGGCATGGCACATTATCTCCCAGGAGTCCCTGCCAAGCCAGCCAAGCATGGCTGCTCTGGCCTGAGCCGAAGAGAGAGAGAGGGAGAACAAGACAGAGAGAGAGAGAGAGAGAAGGGGAGCTGGAGTAGGCAGCAAGTCAGAGGTGCATTTAGGTGCCAAGGGGATGCACAGGAAGCAGATGAGGGCACACTTCTTTCTCACCTCTGCAGGGGGTGGGGGGTGCATCACAGAGAGGTGGCAATAGACTTTACCCTTCCCTTCCTGCAGTTCGAAGCAGGACAGAGAGGAAGCCACAACACAGCCTGAACTGGAGTAGGGGTGGTGTTGCATGGAAGTTATAGTATTCGTGCAGATTTATGAATGAGTGGTGAGAGTAAAGGATGAGTCACAGCTTCTGTACTGCACAGCCAGGAAGCAGCAGGCAACCTATCACCAGAGGCACTGGGTGGCTTAAACATATTACACACACGCAACTTGCGCTTCCACAAGCTTAAATGCATTCACACTTACACACCATGAAGGCTGGCAAAATAAAAAACAAATATTTACATACATTCTATTAAAAACCATAACTTTTTTTTTCCTCCTACTATCTGTCAGTAAAGTAAATTCCTCCTGGTTAGAATCAAGAACATTATTTTTATTTGCCAAATGCCAGGATACTGAGAGACGTTTAAAGATATTTTATTTTAAATTAATCTCCTTTAGACATTTTTAAAAGAGTCTAGTCAAAAAAACATGACATCAAGTAGATACTCTTATAACATTTTACATGAAAAGAATTTGCAGTCCAAAAGAAGAAAAATATTAAAGCAACATCCCAAGACATTAGTAAGTTCAAGCCTGAGAACAAATGACACCAAGCTAATTAAAAAGTGGCTTGAAAACACCAAAGTCAATGTTTTGGAGCGGCCATCACAAAGCCCTGATCTCAGTCCTCCAGAAACTTATGAGCTTAGTTGAATAGGTGGTTTTGACCAAAGCGGCTTACAAACCTGATTCAGTTACACTAGTTTTGTCAGGAGGAATGGGGCCAAATTTCCAGGAAACTATTGTGAGAAGCTTGAGAAAAGGCCACCTAGACCATTGCATTACATAGGTTAAAAGTCAAAACAAGCAAGCAAAAGAAAGGAAATGCTTATGAACTTACAAGTTCATAAAAATTATCTTAAAATTATCTCTCATTATACATTTTGGATGCTCCAAACTGACCTAAAACTATACAAATGAATAGTAAGTGGGGAAAAAAAGGTTGGGTCTTTCTCACAATGTGTTAAATATCTGAATTCATTCTTTCTGTCTTATTTTACAGTATGTATGTGTGAATGCATGTAAGCCTTTGTAAGCATTGGTTGTGTGTGTAACATGTTTGAGTCATCCAGTGCCAACGGTGATAGGCTAAATTATCTTGCTAAAACTGAACAACCTGGGTACTTTAAGCAGAAGGGAACATCTGTATTTCAGTGGGCTTCCCTGTGTATCTGGATGAGAGCACAAGTGTGTCGGTCTGTCTCTTTGGATGTTGGCAAGAAGTCACACGAGTCCTATTTTGGTCAACTGAGTTGATGAGAGGAAACCTTGGAAAAAAGGGGCTAATTTGTTGGTGCTTTGAGAGAAGACCTTTATAGGCCACAGAGGACATGAGTCGGATAAACTCGCACAGGCCAGCCATCAATGGACAATGCAGACTGCTGTTCATACATGGACAATAACACACTGTGCAACCATGTCATCATGAATTGGAAAAACTGTGCCAGCTCACAAGTTTAATCCCTCCAAAGGAAGGACACTGTTAGCAAGATTAAATGTTAGTATTAGCGGTCAACATGTGTCGGTAATGTTTCCACCACACACAGCTTGAGAGCAGTGAGACAAATTTCGAATTTTATAATTCTGCATTTACAAGAAACGGAAAACACATTAGAAGTGTGAGGCAAGAAAAAATTTAAAAAATCCAACCCGGCCTCTTGGGAAGTCCAAATGCAACCAACAAAACAAATTAAGGAGGAAAAACTATTTGTAACCATGCAAAGTTTCCCCCCTTATTTCAAGAGAGCTCACGTTCTGAGAACTCAGTGAAGAAGGTTTCTGATTAAAGCTGATATATGACGAACTTCTATCATTTCTGAATGGCATCCAGAAGGGACACATGCGGCAAAGGCCCTGAAGAGGAATGGCTGGAATGGATGGTTAGAGGATGGAGATGAGATACATAAAAAAGAAACACAGATATCAATGCAAAGAATGTGGACTGGATAATATGAAATCTTCAACAAAGAAGAAAATTTCATCCATCAAAATATGTTAGCAAAAAGCTCAAACTGTTTGCTTGACTGTGGATTAAATATATTTAGACTTCAGTTTTCTTGCATTTTGACTAATATCTCACACACAGAAGCATGGTGCAACATGCCTTTGTCTGCTGGAGTTATGTATGTTTATATACATACTTAGATGTTCACCACGGCTTAATATTGACAGATGTTTGCATCCAACTTAGCTTCCTTACCAGTGCTAATTTAAAGGACCATTTGGTTATTTTTTTTAAGGAATCCAGACTCAACTTAAGTTCAACTTGTCTAAAACACTTAAACTGGTCAAAGCTAAATATTCTCACACTGAATAGAAATTCTTTAAAAAACAGTTCGATGCTTATTGAATATTTATTTTATCAGAGAAAACCCTAAAAATAGTTTTTAAGTGATATTTTTGGCAGTCGGTCCACCTTGGTTAGGGCTCTGCTCGAAAACTGCACCTCTTACAGAAGTCCAAAAACAAAGAAAACTTCCCTGCGGATGATCTAAGAATAAACTGGACATATTTGTTCTGTAAAAAGCCTCGAAATTACTTCATCTGTGATTGGCGCTATTTACATAAAACTAAATTCAATGGAATTGAATGCAGGTTAAAAGTTAATTAAACAAGACTCTCGTGGCTCGCGAGTTGTATAAATCTGTCTTAGTTAAGGTCTCCATAATGAAGTGTCTTTGCAGTAATAATGCCTGTACACCTTTCTCCTTCCCACAGAGCTGCAGTTATACAGAAAAGAACAGGGAACAGTGTGTTGCATTTAGGTGTGGACAGAGTTTGATCAACATGCGTACCATCTTTAAAGCATTAATGCTGGAGCCCCAGTATTTTCTTCATGAAAGCAAAAAGCAGGCAAGCAGAAACAGCGGATGTATGGGCACTGAGTCATGGCACAAGATGTGCCTTGAGGAAAGCACCATACTACAAGTCTGAAATTTGAGCTCTTTTGAATTTCCTGTCCCTGAAACCGCAGGACTTTGATAAGGTCCAGAGATTCCGCTAACTATTTTAAAGCCTTCTGTTATCTGTGAACTGAGCCCACCCAGGTACTTTTACAGGAACAACAGGTCCAGAAAAACAAAGAATGGACCACAGATAAATCCCTTTTACTCATAATTGCAAATGGGACACAAGCAGTTTCTGTATGACCAAGCACAGACAGTCTTCACATACCGCCTGTGTGGTGCATTTCCCCCTTTTTATCCCCTCACACGTGCAATGATTAAGCCAAGAGGAATTTCTGCCTTATATACTTAAAGGGGCAGAGACGTACATTCTCTATTAGTGAACATCATTCTGGCTTTCAGCACGTAAAAATAAGCAGCATTGCAATCCAGCTTATTCTTTGAGTTAAAAGTTAACAGTAGCAAAATAGCTTCAATTTTCAAGAATAGAAATTGGAATTTGGGATATTTTCTTAAATATGTTCAGTGTTTTTCAGAATATTTTTGATGAATAAAGTGTTAATAAAAAAGTATCACAGTGAGCCACATTTGAAACCCAAAATGCATCTTGAAATGCGGACATAAAGAAACAGCTAATTCTTTCTGTGATACTGAAAGTTTTTTTTTTTGTTTGTTTGTTTAGTTTTTTGGTTTCTGAATTCTAAACTGGAACAGCAAACTTTGGGCTTTGGAGCTCATAGCATTAAAGTATCACTTTCAACACAGCCCATCTCACAAGTCCCTTTGCAAGATACGGCCAAAGAATGCTGCTGGGTACTTATCTGGCATATGATCTACTATTCATAGCAATACAACAGATTGCATTAATAAATAAACAACCAATGCTGTCTAAACGTTATCATGTGGCTTTCTTTCCACTACTGCATGCAACAAGAAAGGGTTTTTATTTTCTATTTTTGTTCAAAGACAATGAAGTAACTGAAAGAAAAAAGGAGACAACTTTTTTTTTTTACATTTTGGTCCACAGCTGCAGCCACTATTTGCACATGTCGCACAGCAAAAGTCGTAAAACAGCTAAAGGCCTAGCTCTTTCTTAGCAACAAATCTGTATAACTAGAGATACAGGATGTATATATGACTGTATATACCTCATGGCGATATACAGTCATTCAATAAATTCAAATAAAAATCAGAAGTTCATGTATTTCAGTAACACAGCTCACAAGTAAAACACATTATATCAACTAATTACACGTAGACTGATGTTTTAAAGCTTTTTTTTAAGGCTGATGATTTCTTGCTTGCAGCTATTGAAAACATGACATTTAAGATTAGAATATTACATCAGACCAATAATAATAATAATAAAAAAAACATTCTCAATGCAGAAATGTGGATCTATAATGACAATTATGTTTGATACCTCCTTAAAGGTTGTAATTTTAACAAGGCACTTTTAATCTGACAAATAAACCTCATCGGAACCCGTTTTAATTTACTGAATACGACTCTAGATAAATCAGGAGAACGGAAAAGACAAGAACAAGTCATGGGTCAGGCATGCTGTCTGCTTCCATTGTCTTAAAGTATGTTAATGTGCAAACATGCTGCTTATTGAAAAGAAACGCGTAACATAAGTGGTATTCTTTTGAATGAGATAGCCAGCATACCAAAAGTTAATATTTGATTCCATGAAGAAGAAATGTGAGCTCTGTGAGAACTTGCGAATCAGGGAATGTGTGCCTCCCTGTGGAGCTATGAAGACCAACCAGACCTGAAGCAGGCCAGGCATTTTATTTATTTATTTATTTATTTATTTATTTATTTATTTATTTATTTATTTGCTGTGGGCAACATACAGCCACAGGCCATACACCTTTTAAGCCCTTTGGAAAACATTAAAAGATTCATGGGCCACTCAAACAAGAGCGAGAGAGAGAACATCTCTGACAAGTACACAGTGAAGATATCTGACAGGCGGGGTTGTTAGCAGCCTCTGATAAGCCCTGCGGAAAAGAGTGAGGTGAAAATAGAACAGGAAACACCAGCAGAACCTCTGACAAGGACAATCAGAGATGAGGCTAAGTGAAGTGGAGAGGAGGAAAATGAACAGACACAGTGGGGAGAAGAAACGGCACTGGAGCTAAAGGAGTGGATGTTTCAAAAAGAAGAGGAAAACACAAGCAGGGAAAGATTGTTCTCAACACACAGAACTGCCTTTCACTCATAGACTGCTGTTGAGTCTGTATACTTGACATTTGTCTGACATTTTGCCTTTATGCCCTTCCTCCTGTGTAGAACTTCTCAGAACGGGCCTCTCTTCGCATCACTGCTTGCCTCTAAGAAGTGCCCATTTCTCCAGTCTCCATTTAGCAACACAGCTGACTCCCACACACCTTTATCTAACATTAACCTGGAATATTCCACTCGGCTCCACATTAGCATTAACATTTCCCAATCTGTCTCAATAATGTCTAAAGACCAGAAGAAAATGAATGAAAAAAAACCCTCTTTTTTTTTTAAGCTCTGAAGAGAACTTGAAGCCCCAGAGGCTACTGTAGTTAGCTAGCAGACAGCGCTCCTCCTCATGTAGTGTAATTAAAGAGAAGACCGGGCTGTATTGACTAGAAAACCACTGCATGCCCTTGAAGGAACATCTGTACCGGAGAAAAACAAGGCAATTACACAAAGGGGTAGAGAGGGGAGAAGAGTGCTCTACAGTGGGAAAGTTCCAAGAAAACACATCATACCTTAAAAAAAAAAAAAAAAAAATCCCAACACAAATTCAAACATATTAAAGCACAACCCAGCTTGGTTTTAGCTTCATTCTGTCGCATTATTGTATGAAAAATGCTTCACACTGCATCTATGCCACCCAGCCCTATTTTTTGTAACCAAAGTGTAGCTTCCTGAAAAACGTTATCTGCGGTCTCGATACCTCAGGGCTCTCCAGATGAATGTGTTTACCCTGAACTCAGCCAGGCCCTTTGAGAGAGGCAAGCTGCTCTAAACAATACTCCTGCTCTCAGGTCTGTTGTGTGAGGGAAAAACTCAGCAAAACACCACAAAATCATCAACTGTGCAAAGAATAAAATTGTGTGACTACACCATTCACAATGTGGCAGTCTTTATGAAACTTTTTTTTTTTTTCCTTTAACAAAGGGATTTAAATACTTTCATTTTACAGGGTCAGTTGTGCACGAATTGAGCAGCTGATAACGTTGCGGGAAACTCCCGATAGGTCAACCCGTCCAAGAATAAACACAGACAAACAATAAACGTTGCAGAGAAAGATGTGGTCACAAAGGGAAAGGCGCAGGTTTTATTTCCACTATTTGTTCTGCAGGTTCCCACAGAGACCCCGAGTTTGTTTGTGAATCTAAACTGACCATGGGAGCTGCACACAGGTCTTAAGGACAATAAGAAAAAAGAAAAATATGATTCGAGCCTTTGGTGTCCGAGGCAACTTATTCCCACTATTATTTAACTAGCAGTGCCTTACAAGCACTTATGCACCTTTTGTCAAGTAACAACTACAAACCTCAATGCATTGGGTTTAGGTCAACAATCTTGCCACTCATCTATGGAGGTCAGATCTGTGGAGTGAATAACTGCTGACTGTCCTTTCAACTGCTGTGGCTCTCTGCAGGTGACTAAAACATGTAATTGATTTCACTTGACTTTATTTCAGGGTATTAGAGTAAAAAGGGTTAAACACAATAGAATGTTATCCTTTTCAAATGTTTACTTGTAAATAATTTATCCTTTTAATTCTGAGTGGCAACTACTATACTATCGGATAAGACTCAAATAAAATTCATTGAAGTATGGAGTTGTAGCAAAATAAATTCTAATATGGATTAAAGCATAATAATACTTTTAAAAGTGAATGTAGCTAGGAGAAATAATGAAAGCAGAGTATAATTTTACATAAATATTTTTTTATAACAGAATATCTCTGTATCTTTAAGTTTTGGCACTACATCTCTGTTTTGACTCCACATGTGCTACTCAATGTCAAACCTAACACAGTGTCAAGAGACGTGTGTCCACATTTATCACCTTGTGCAACAAGCAGTTTCAATGTACTTTCACACTTATTCAACAAGTTTTGTTGAACTTAAGGCATAGGTTTTCCTTGCTCGGATGCTATCAGTGTACAAAGCTGTCCATTAATGTTATCTCTATTTGCCTTATTTGCTGTTATATGACCTCCTTCTGAACTACTTTAATGAAAAGTGGCCAACCCCACCACTGGGCTAAAGTTCAACGAGGACAACCCTCCCCCAGATCCTTCAATGAACCCCTTTTTTCACAAATTTCTAAATGTCCCTCTGGCAAATATTTAGCTGACATGCTCCAGACTGCTAGACTACTTCATTTCTTGGCAGAGCTCCTTTAACCTCAACCAAGTATGTCTCCTTAATACCTGGTGCTGTTGTATTGCCGCCATCCTTTCCTTCATAAATAGCCTGATCTAAAAAAAAAAAAGTCTGTGCAATGAACAAAGAGGAAAATGTTTGTACTGTCTGACCAAAACAAAGAACAAAATCTCTACCTAGATTCATTGGATTAAGTGTTGAAGTTGCATGCAATTGTGAAATGTCTGAGAGGCAGTAAACTTCAAAGATCAAAGTCATTCTTTAATTAAAAAAGTGGAAGTTGAATTACCTTTCTGACAATGCTTTGATGTCCAGCAGCGGTAGTCATTGTTGCCTTTGACCAATGTCCTCTGACATGTAGGGTTATCCTCCATTGTGCCAGGGCAGACATCATCGCACTCCTTCGACTCCTTGTTCCCAGTTATAACATTATTAACATTGCTGTCCATGATCAAAGACCAGTCCACCGAGTCAATGAAACAGAGCTCTGGGTTCTTTTCGATCTGCACGGTCCCACGGGTGATGTTCATCAGGTTGTAGAGGCCAATGTCCTTCAGGTTGGTCATCTCATAGATCACCAAAGCGTTTCCATACAAGAGGTTACGGCCCCGAATGACGCTCAAGTTGGGGAAGAGCGTGCTGAGGCTATCCAGGCCAGGGACGCGGAACAACAGCAGATAGTCGGTGATGACGGTCAGCTTCGGGAAGCTGAGGGTGCGGAAGACCTCCTGGTTGATGGTGGTTGTCTTTTCGTTGATTAAAACGATTTGTAGGAAACCTTCCAACACTGTGCAGTTCTCAAGAGCCTGGAATTCACTTATGTAATTCCGGATGTCAATACTCGGGCTACAGACTGAAAGAAAAAAAACAAACAAAAAAAATTAAATAAATAAATACATTTCTGAATTGATAACTGACAGAATTATTTGTAAACTGCAAGCATTCTACACGTGTAGCAAAAAGATAGGGTCCTTATACATAGTTTTATTGCAACAATTAAAATCTCCAAAGTTAACAACTATTTAAAGACAATTTTTGAATTATGGATAGATGGATGAAAGGACAGACAATGAATAATTATTTGGATGGTGAACTAAGAGAAGAATGAGTGGATAATGAGCAATGAGCCAACAGATTGATGGACAGAGGGAAGATAAGATGTGTGGCTGTGGAACAGGATAGGCCATGCAGTTATGGCTTTATTTGTATAAATTATCTGTCTTTCCATCCATTCCAGATCTGGAACATTCTTAAAAAATTCTGCACTTTCCCAGCCTTTGCAGAAACGCTGAATAAAGATAGTAAAAGCCATTTGGCCAGATTTTAAATAAGCATGTATTCATTGACCAAAAATAATAATTTCAATCATCTTCTTGAAGCATATAATCCTTTTACTCAAGATAGTGAACCTGACAGAATGTTTTCTCGCTTTCTGGAAACCTGTGTGCTGCGCTAGGACATCACCTTTCAACACTCTGTTAAAAAAAAAAAGGTTAGTTCATCCTCAGTAATAAGAAACTATTACCAGAGTACAGAAACTCTCACTTATTTTCCCACTGAGATGCACAAATTAACATGTTCAAAACTTCTGTTTTCTCTCACCTCAAACACAATACCTGCGTTTTACAGTAAAATGCTTCGTCTTTCACCTCAGATAACCTCAACGTGTATATGAGCCAATTCTCCGAGCTTGGAAAACAACACTTGAAACCACAGTTCTGGGAGCGCCCACTGACAACATTCACATGAACCTTTTATTATTGATGACAATCAGCTCTGCCAGTAAATGTAACTATGCACCACTACATCAAATGTAAATCTGTAACTTTCACACTTAAATAAACATAATCCTTACCCATAAAACTTAAACTTGTCTCGATCTGCCAGCCAAATTCTAGCTTCAGTTCTGCTGAGGGATGCCAGGTTGTGACATGATCGCTTCTGATGTTACCTTCCAAGCACGCAGCGATGTGTGGACAGGTTTTGACAGAGAAGCAGTGACAAGCTTCATGCCAGAAGTCCCATAATAACAACAACAACTACATAAACGTTTGAGTTATAAATTTAATGCAGCGACATCATGCACTTTCCCAGGCATACCCAGTGATCCACACGTGTTCGCCATATGAAGAGACTTTTCTTTTAATGTTATCTCCAAAAACGCTATGACTACATTAACATAAACAAAAACAGATGACCTACAAATCATTCTAACCTTACATTTAAATTCATAATGGATCAGCATGACTGGTTTATTCACAAATGTGCTTCAAAGCAACCCCAATATTACTGCAAAGAGTGCTTTTTAAAATGCAAAACTTTTCCTTTGTTGAGCGTGGACGATGTGGTATCCAGGATTACAACATATTTACTTGTAAAACTACAGTTTTCTATTGATCAAAGTCCATTTCAAAATATCCTTTCTCCATCTGAGAAGGCGATGGCCTTTCTAGGACTGTTTGTTAGGAGTTTCCCATCATTTCCATAGATTTGCTCAGGAAATGGGCACATTGGTTTCCTGAAAGGTGCAGTAAATAAATATGACACATAGAGGAGAGACAGAGTGTCTTAATGTCAATATTATTACCTTGCTTAGTTACTCAAATGAAACATTTCCAGTAAAGTTGTGTTGTAATTTATTTGAAGTTCTTGTAAATGGTTTCTCATGGCTTATTCAGACTTCTTCTGTGGTTGCCTCCTTTTTGATCTGCTCCATCAGTACGAGCCATTACTGTTTTAGTAATCTTGAATTGTGGTTTCTAGGGAGGCCCATGAACAACTGACTGTAATTAAAACAGTGTCATCTAAACTATTGCTTTGCAATTACTTTGGATAATTCCAAAGTAGAAGGAAAACTACAGGTAGGTTCCAATTATAATTATTTCTTTACATGGAAAAATCTGAAGTGGGTTAATTCAGAGACACTCTCTGAATTACCCACATTTTCCTTTCTGATCAGAATGTTAACTTAGGAAAGGTCACTTTCTGTATTGTTATCTTGCCCCGTTATTAATGAGCATATACTCATCTAAAATGCATCTGCTGTAGTTATGAGATTGTAAAAGGGGTAATTAGATTGAGTAAAAGAACAACAAAAAAATCTTTAACAAACTAAATGTTTTATAAAATATATTCAGATTGCTACCAGAGTAGAAACTGAATACACTTCTTATTACACCTTTTTTTCCGTGCCAGTCTTTATAGAGTGACACATATGTAACAAACTGATATTAGCTGGTTAATCAGTCGGCCTAGATACTCTGGTGGACAGCCCACAGTCAGGTGCTTAGCAAGACGTTTTAAGCTTCCCAGCTGTAGTTTTTTTTATAAGAGGGATGACAGGAGCTTATTTAGTGTCCACACTATGACTGTCCATGTTTTGTGTCACCAGATTTTATTTATTTTTTTTCCAAGCAGCCTGTTATGTTACATGTAAATAAGGGAGAGCATAGCAGCCTTCTTTCAGCCAGCTGGACAGCAGGGCTCAGCACTAGGTAGAAGAGGGAAAATTCTAGCTGAATTTTTTACGAGCTTTGAATTCTTTTAAAACTGTTTTCATATCTTATTTAGAGCAAGCGGCCCATGCCTGTTCTACTCATTAATTGAAGTTTTGTCTTGTTATAAATTGTTGTTCATGTGTTTTTAAAGTGCTTGAATGAAGGAAATAGTACAAAAAGTAGAGCGGTATAAAAAATTAAAAAAAACACAAGACCATAAATTATAAGCGAAAAATTATAAACTAAACCTGGCCTCTGTAACGTTGCTCTTTGATATATGTAGTGTTCCAATAAATGCAGCTTTACCGCCCTTTGTAATGACTAGGAACAAAAACAGCACAGATTTTTAAGTCTAATTTTTAAGTCTTATTTTACATATCGCTATCGCAATTAGAAGAAACATCCAGATGTTAAACATTTTCTGTTGACTTTTTTTTAATGACATTTACCATTTTATCAAAGTATTTTATTATTATAATCATTAACGTTAAATGTTCTATATTATTCCATCTTAATTTTTCACTTTAAATAATCTCCTATATCTTAATCTTCTCTTTTCAAAGTTCTCTCACAACATTTATTCACTTAATGCAAAAACTTTTTTTTTTCCTTATAACTCTTTATTATATTTATTCCAACAACTTTAGTCTGTTAAGCTCAAATGTTGGACATTTAAATTAGTATCGCATTTACCTATCCTTTATTACACAGTAAACAAAACATCATAAGTAGTTTATCTATTAAGTGAAGGTGTGAATAGTACAGAGAACATTGTTAATTGTTGTCTAAAGGGAGGTTTAGTGATTGGTACAGGAAATGCCTTGACATATGAGCTCTTTAGTTAAACCTGTTATGTTCTTACAGAAGCTTAGGAGGCAGCCGTAGTTACACTGCTGCAGTCCCTGTCTTCAAAGTACTTCTCTGATCCTTGTCATACTGCGGAGAAAAGCAGATAACTGAGCTTTTATATAGCCCAAAACGGATGTTGTACCCATGGATTGATTTTTTTTTGCACAACAATTGTAATGGAAGTCCCTCGTGAATTATGCTTCCTGTGGAAATACATGCATTCAATCTGCACATCAAAATCACTGTTTGATGTGCTTTGCTTAAAACTTTTTTTTGCTTAAAAATGGAAGTCACATTGTTTATGAAGGGGATAAATGGGTTATATTTGCCCCTGGTGGGATGTTTCACTTGTCCAAATTTAGAACGGAAACAATTACTCCTGGAGAAAATAGTATTTGCTTTCTCCAATCAACACCAATGCCCCTGGGCTCCACATGTGAGCCATCGAGCTGCATGTCTTCTTTGTTTCATTGAGAATTTTCTTCCAGCTTCTCCAGCAGCCGGGGAGCGAGGGAGGAGGGGTGGAGCCACTCCAATACAAAGGCTAATTTGTTTGTTAGTAAAGAGAAGCTCTGGGCTCCACTTCCTGATGAGGGCATTAATAAAATCAGGGGGCGTCTGGCCAGCGGAAGATAAGATTTCAGCCAAACCAAACTATGGAGAGGCCACACGGGTGCAGAACTCCTGCAAGCAGAAACTGCTACCTTCTGAATGCGTTTCTGCAAGTCGTGAAGACTCTTGAAAAAGCGAGGCTGGAATGGGAATACAAGGGAGAGGAATGACACAGCCTTCCTCTTTGTGACGCTCTTATTCTGCCCATTAGGCATGTTAAGTAGCAGGAATTCCAATCATTTTCTCACACAAAAGCTTGAGAAAGATTTTGCCTCCAACTAAGGCTGCAAGCTTTCCTTACTCCACTTGTAACAACAACAAAAAAACACTTAAATATAATGAAGTTACCATGATTGCGTTACATAAAGACATATTTCAGCAGCCCTGTCCACACAGACTGATATCCTGCACGCATGTGTCTGTCTCTTCCTCCTGGGTCTCTTTGCTCTTCACACTGCTGAGTAAACACACATATCTGCACAGCGTAACGGGATCCATGGGCTCATGTTTATGATTGATAAACCCTGCCCCGAACCTCTTTGGAGATGTCAACACACAAACACAAGCGCACCTGCACCAGCACACACAGGCAAACATGACCCCGCGCACCTCCGTTAAAATTAAACCACGACTCTCAACGGCCAACCCTTGCTGAATCCACAGAACCTGCCCGATTTGTAAATAATAAACTTTATTTCACACTTAGGTGGAAAATATTACTTTCACAACAACGTTTGCTTGTTTAACTATTTTAAGAACTGATCTTGTTATATTTTGTTTATTTTTCAACTACTAAACTGTAATAGTTTATGACATTTATAGTTATGTTTTAGTTGAAAAAGTTTGTTTTTATTTATTTTTTTGTCAAAAACAACATTTCATAAAAGTAGAAATTGAAAAACATGAAATTTGGGAGAAAAATCTGTATATGAACAAGCCGTCTGGAAACGCTGAGATGCAGCTGTTTATTCCAGAAAAGTTTACTAAGATTCTTCTTTAATGACGATCCTGAAGACATTGCAGTTATTTTTAAGCTCAGAAATTTGAGATTTTACAACACCTATAAAGAGGACATTTTAAACCCTTACTGGATCTCTAGTCAACTTGCTCAAACACATTAAATCAATGTTTAATCATGTGAGAAAGTTTGGTCTGTTAAGTTAATTAGTCGCATAAAAAGGCATCACTCAAGTTTTATCTGCTACAAATTTTAAGTGAGTGGGTTTTTTTATCGCTAATGACCACAACACTTACAAACTCACTGTGTTATTTCAGCAATTAAGCTGAAAACATTAATCATAAAACAAAAATGAGCTGCAGGTTTTTTTGATACAGAAATATGTTTAAATCTAACAGAAAAGTAAGGAATAAGATGAATCGCTAACCTGTAGCTTATTTTTTACTAAACTCGAAAGTGAATCACAGTTAATGCTGCTGGTTTATCAATTTATGGACCAAGAATGTTTGGGCTTTTAGGTTACTCAATATATTTAATAAGTTAGAAAGCAAAAATAGTATTGTATTATATGTAGATTTTTAGATTCAAAACATAAATCAGACTTTTTCTTTTTTTAAAGATTCCATGAAGAAAATTAAATCCACAGTTGTAAAAATGTAGTTGGTGTAATTTTTTTCTCTCTCCAGTATTTAGAGCAAATCTATCACTGACACTGCAAGGCCACTAGATCCACAGTATTCCTTGCTTAAGCTGCCAGGAATCACATAAAAACAAAAAATGAAAACTAATGAAATTACTTGAAACCTTGTATATTGTTTAGAAAACAGCCGATTCCAACTTCTTCACAGCAGTGAAACCAAATATTTTGCTCAAAACTTTAGAGAAGCAAACCGATTTGATTCATACTCAAGACTTCACAATTATAAGGATATGGATATAATATTGTAATGATTTTCATTGCCTTATTTGGGATGATGATTCAAATTAAGGAGACAAGAAAATATAAAAATCAAGATCTCTTTTGGCTATAAAAACATTATAAAACAAAAACACACAAATAATGCCCTACAAAATCAAAGTTTCAATTTTAAAATAAGCTACATTACTACAACACTAAATTTAAGCAGTATAAAAGTACATCATTGCACTGCATCAACATATTACATATGAATATATTTTTTAAATATACTTCCATGGGATGTTATCATGGTAATGCTTACTGCATTTACCAGCAGCAATTTAAGTTGGGATCGAGGCAGAAAGCACTTGTTATGCATGTCACATCAACTCGCACCTGTCACATCAACCGGCTCTAATCCGCCGCATACTGGAAGTCATCTGACCAGCCTTCTGGTGGGCCACTTCCCCTCAGTGGACCCAACTTCAAACACTGTGGCTCAGATATCACCGAAACCCCAAACAGTAACTCTACACTCCTCATCATAACAAGTCCCAAACAAAGACTGCCTCTCACTCAAGTGGGCAGGAGGCGAACAGCATTACAACCTGCAATGACCTGATTTCTATGAAATAGTTGCTTTCACAATAAATCGATAAGGAGAAAGATGCATGGAGGCTGACAGAAGTCAGACAAAATGAAGAAAATAAAAACTGCTCTATTCATCATTATGTTTCTATTACATTACTTAGCACTTTCAGGCAGGTTGTTGTTTTTTTTTGTTTTTTGTTTTTTTCAAAATCACAAAAATATTAAGTTTTTTTTCCCTAAGAAAAAGCTATTTGTGGAAAGCGTGAAGTAAGACGAGCTATTGAACAAATATTAAGGTGTTATAATCCCCAGAATAAGCTAGTTTATAACAATTAGACAAATGGAATTACTCAGGATCCCTTAATCTAGAGCTATATAAACAAATTTACTTGTCGTTTATCCTTATTACAACAACTCCAAACCACCAATGCCCTGACTTATAGGATGCAACAGAAGGATTTGCGGTAGAGATGCACCAATCCAGGTTGGCTGGTGACAGCCAGATCAAATGTACAAGGACTTTGTTTTTCACTTAAACAAGTCAGTGAATGCATCATATCAGAGGCGATCATTAAAGCAAAAGCAAACCTTCAATGTAAGTTTTTAATGTGATTTAATAGACTGCACAAGCAAATAGCAACTCGTCTCAAACACGTCAGAAAAGTCTGTTCGCCCTTTCATACTTATTTCATATTTAAATAATGTACGCTGAATTAAATCAAAAGATGCAGACAGAGCTAAAGTCAATTACATACGTTCCAACTGGATCCTGGTCATAAAGTCGGTCAAGCTGAGTTTATTGTGCCACTTGGTAAAAAGAAAAGGTACGGATTTACGGTAACCCAGCAAACTGTGTTGATTCACTGAGTCTGCAGCTACCAAATGTTTATACATTTGATTTCCATCAGAAAGCAGAAAAATAACTTCATCATGTTTTTGTCGGGGAATCTGAAATCGTCCCAGAAAACTACAATCACTGCATCTCAAGATAGCATTATCTTTGAATGTTTTTATGTGCATACACCACTTATCTGATAAGACAGGTGGCGTGCAGTCAAGGAGCTAACATTTACAATCATCACACAAATTGTAAAACACTCTGCAGGCTATTAAACCCAGAGCAAACGATGATACGCACGCGGTTGGATGGAAAAACTATAGCTGCACAAATAGACTGACATGCCACTTGAAATACAGTGTTTCATTAAAGCTTCACAAACCAAACCTCGGCTGGCAGACCGGAAGAGCTACGGGACAGCGTTTTCACTGGATGCTCACAAACTAGCCCAGTGACACACTTTCACATTCATACCCAGGGGCATTCCACTGACTCAGACTAACACACCGAGTTATACACAGTAATCACAGAGATAGAAGGCCACCCAGCAGGCGTGGAGGTCTTATGTCACCACTGTCACGAGGCAAAACGGGTCACCTTGGATGACAGTGGCAGCAGTCATAGCTGAGGTACGTGCCCTGCCACAAAAAGGAAGAGACGACCCGCAACAAGCCCAACCCAGGAGGGAAAAAGTCGGACAGGAGAAGTGTACCTGTCAAACACGATTCCCAATGATGCTTGATCATTTGTCTTTGCCAATCCAATGTTCCAAGGCGACAGGAACAGGAACATCGTTGTGGCCTTGTGAGGCAGGACAGAGAGTGCCTGTGCTCTCGCAACCCCTGCACCAGTGCTGCTGGTGACAGTTTAAGAGCTGCAGGTGGAGATGCCAAGTGATGAGGTCTAGAGCAGCTCAGAAACTGAAATCAATAAAACCAAATCCGAGTCTCCTGCAAGTGTTTTATGTATGATTTCCAAACACCAACTATGTTCCCAACGGTCTCTCTCTGCTCCTCTTTTAAGAAAAAAAAAAAAAAAAACTACAAACTTGAAAGCTGTGGCATGGAAAGTCTGTTGCGGTGAGAGTTAAAAGGGAGCTTAATTACATTTTATTGGTGCGGACAGATTATCAAAACGAACAGAAAAATTTGAACCCCAAATGGAGCTCCGAGAGGTTTGTGATTTTCCGCTAAGTGATGACAGCAGCTGGAAATTCTGACGCTCTCCAGCCCGAGTAAAGTAAACACCATCTACAAGTGGCGAATCAGTGACACGGATCCTTATATTCTCTGCAGGCTTTTGTCACCGACGTTTCTGTGTTCTGGAAGGTCTGATGTATTATACAGCACAGAGGCTCGAGATCTCAGAGCGACTCCCTCGCTCTGAGATCTCCCAATTGCACTCACAAGCCTTTCAGGGAGCTCAGAGAGGCTCAAAGAACGTGGCTAAGGTCGGGCCACTGGTCAACAGGGATGAAACCATTTTTTTTCTCTTCTATTTGGATGCTAATATAGGTTATTCTGCCTGTCCCCTTCACATACAAAGATGTTTCCACTTTAAGTAACAAGGGAATTGATGTGATGGGGTGTGGAGGGGCATCGTGCAGTGTCCGCGTTACGGACGCAAGCACAATCTCTACGTTCAGGGCAGAACGATCCACCCATAGAGGTCCTAAATAAATAAGTAATGCCTGCTGTTGTATTAACATTTAAAATATGAGTGAAAGTAAGAGGGGAGTCCTAATAACAGAGAGAAATGTAGCCTCAAAAACTATAACTAACTGTATTAGTTAAAGGCACTGACTCACCAGTCCATCAGACAGATTGCAGCAGACCTGTTTTGCCCTGATTGACTATGATTAATACTAGAAAATCTATTTTTTTTCCTCTTCATTAAATGCGTCAAAACTCAAAGTAAAAACAATTTCCATTCCATAAACATAGATAATAACAGCATGTACTTGTATGCTTTTTCATTTAATAGAAATCTGAAATATTAGGTAAATACACTCCTTGGCATTTCTGCATTTTCAACAATGTTTATCGGAGAAGTTAAATTGTACAAATGTAAACAGTACTGATAAACACTGTTTATCAGCCTCTTTGCTAAACAAAAATTGATCACATTTTTCTTCTGTCACATATTTGAGAAATAAAAACTATAATTGGTAAAAATATGAATCATCGTGGTCAGATCACAGTCAAAACTGGAAATCGGTACTGACCAGCACAATACTGATTGGCGCAATACTGATTTCTTGCTACGCTGACTCTAATAATTCAAAAAGAATCTGCGACTCATTTTTTTCTCCTTTTTTATGACATACAGTCCTAAGGGGAAAAAAATAAACAAAGTCAGAAAGAGCAAGAAGTGGCCTGATCTGTGCTTCCCATGCAGCAATGACTTAATGTATTTTTTTTATTATTTATTTATTTTTTTAAACAGAATCAGGGGTGTACTTTTTGCCATTTGTCTAATATAGGACTTAGGGGAAGAAAAGCAAAATTAACAGATCCAATCTCAAAGAAAACCAATGATTAGTGTTGGCCAAGCAAGGCTGATCGATGTATCCCTGATACTGAACATATCAGACAAAAAGCAAGAAACTGGCAAATAATTTGACAGTTTCATTATCAATTAAATGGTTTTGTTTTGCTTCTTTTTATTTCCCAACTTAGCATGGTACAGTGCTTTGCAGTATGGGAATTGGGTCTCCTTATGGCGTTGCAAATCAAGAGTAAGATGATGCCTTCTATCAGTTTTACAGCTAAAAGTAATGCTCCGAGTCTACACCAATAAAATCATGTCCCAAATGAATAAACACCCAGTTTTCTGCAGAGTCCTGCAAGAATTACACATTTTAAGTCTCAACTTTCTCACTAAGTCATTTTAATTTAAAATATAAAATCTGTAGTTCACCATGATTTTATGGTAGGTATTTCTACAGCGAATAGGCTTTAAATCTTTTGGAACACAATGGGGGCATCGAAGAAGAAAGAAGGAATAACAGAAGGAAGAAGGAAAGGTAGAATACAAGGAAAACAAGAAAAATACAAGAAAGAAGGAAGTAAAAATGGACTCGAGGAAGGAAGAAAGGAAAAAATAAATTAAGCATGCAAGGAAAAAACTAGCAAGGAAGATAGGGCTGGCAGGACAACAAGAAAAGATGGACCTGGGGAAGTAGGGAAGAAAGAACACAGAAGTAAAGTAGAGCTAACCTGTGGAGACAAGAAAGGAAATAAGAAAGATGGTAAGAAGAAATTAAAGAAGACAGATTCAATGAAAAAATGAAAATAATAAAGGACACAAGGAAAGAAAGAAAGATGGAAGACAAGTCATGAAGAAAAGTGCACATGAACCCTGTATCACTCAAAAACGGTCAACCACTATAAAAGTGGGAGCCCTGCTTTTAGAAAGTGAATCAACAACTTGAAGAACTTAAAAACGTGCAACACGTTGGATAAGTTCATGTTTAAATTTAGCTTAGAAAGTGAAATCACGAAAACGTCCAAAAAAAAAACAAAAAAAACAACGTGATATCCCCCAGTGTTTTCTTGCTATTTACCAGTGTGGCATACCCTGTTAAAAAATGTTGCTATAACAAAGTCAAAAAATGTCCATGCCTCTGACTGAAAGCCACCATCCGTTTCTTAAGCTTAATTAGCACAGAGCACACAGTGTTAAAGCCGAGGTAGAAAACAAGCTGCGCTCTGAAGCTGCTCCAGTTTAAAGATTTCACTGACTGACGCACAGAAACAAGAGGCTAACTAGCTTTCAGATATAGTTTTTAATGGAAGATAAGTAGAATTTTCTTCGCCTGTTTTGCAGCCATATAAGTGTCCAGATAACTTTAAAAAAAAAACAAAACAAAAAAAACAGGGTTAATAGGATTGTCTGAATTGTTTTTTGTTTTTTTGTTGTTGTTGTTGTTTTTGCGCAGCGACGCACTACGAAATGCAAAATGGCCACATGGTCGTAGTAACCTTCAGCTCTGCTCTCTGGATCCATCCCTCTGACTTCTGCGCGTTCAAAACAATGCGTCGGATGCGCCTGCTGTTGGATTCCCTCCCTTTGGGTTCAAATGAATAAGAATGCATGGGCATATAAAATAATACTACGTATTTCGGTTATCTATGGGCACTCTCCGACACCGACACATGGTGCAAATATACTGCTTGAATAACAGGCGCGCGCCGCGGCTACACTGGCGTATTTAATTAAAATAATCTTAAAATAATAATTTATTCACTGTTGACGCATACCAATAACTGTTTACATTATATTGCTCACAAAGATTACAAGCTTTCAGACATACTGAGGGTAGAGAAATAAATCATAGCATTTACACTATCAAAACACTTACTCTCTCCATGAGTGGATCGCACGCAGACAGAAGAAAAAAACAGCAGCAAACCCCAAAACAAGGTCAGGCTACCCATCGATGTTTCTGCTCCCACGTTCATTATTTTCCTTTCGAAAAACGCAAAAAGAAAAAAAAATAAATAAATAAAATAGCAGGTTCGTACACGTCCACCCCTCGCAAGAGATCCTGCACATTAAAAAAAAATAAAACAGGAATTGAAAAAAATAAAAATAAAAAGGAATAATAAATGTCTGCAGCACGAAAGGCTACTCTTTAGCAGCCAACAAATGTGTGCTTTTTTGTTATGTAGCTCTACTTAAAAATATAAATAAATGCGATTTGATTGGAGAGGGGAGGCGTTTTTGATCGAAAAGAAAAATCCCAAAAATGCAGTCTGCTATTTTTGCCGATCACTGTACACTTTGGCTGGTGTGGCACACGGGCCAGTGATTTTCCTGGATAAATGATGGTAATCCCCATCTTCATTCTCCATCTCTTAAAAACAGCAGTGCGCCTCCAGTGTGTTAAGGCCTAGCGTGGACAATAAAAACACAAGTCTGCCTAGATCTTTTTTTTCTTTTTCGTAATTTATAATTCCACAAGCAGCCCCATAAATAGTTCACAGCATTCCACTCGTGAACAAGGCTGAATGATGAGGAGGAGGGTGAAAAAAAAAACACACACACACACGGACAGATCCACAGGGGTGGTGGCTGAGAGGGGCTGAAAAATGAATGAAAACCCTCCGTTTTCGCCTATGCCATCCAGCAATATAGTAAGATCCCCGCAGAGCAGTCCCGGCTCGGTTTGAAAACCAAATTTCTCCCTTTTGCTCCTCTTGGACTGATCCCCTTCGTCAGTCTGGGTTTGCAGCTGAAAGAAAATACCAGACTTGTGCCACGCAAGAGAATGGATCTCCAGCTAGACGACCTCGGCTGGGGTGGGAGGGAGAATGTGGCCACGCAGTTGCCTTTTACGAGTGATTCTTCTTTTTTTTGCTCTTCTCCCCACACCAACGTAAAAAAAAAACGCAGAGGAAAAAGAAGAAAAAAGAAAAATAGTCCTGTTGCGCGTAAAATCCAGAGGATGAAATGGTTCAGACTCGCCCTCGGTTAGCGCAGGCTCTTGCGGGTCTCAGCCCCTCCGTAGAATCGCTGCTCCAAACAAGAGTCGGCGTCTCTCACACAGAAAACACATAGCTTTACGGATAAAGTGGGAGCGTCGTGAAAACCCGGAGTGGATTAAGATCCAGTTCCCAAAGAACACACCACGCCAAACGGAAACCAGCACAGGTACACTGGGGGAAAAAATACCGAATATTGTCAAAATATCCTGTATCTTTCGTTACGTATTTCAAAAAGTGATAATCATAGATATTCATTGCAGATAGAGTTGAATATTTCAAACTTATCATTTGAATGAAAAACCAAACTTAAGGATCTCTGAAAATTGAAATGTTGTGAAAAAGTATTTGTAATATAAGGATGGCACACTTTTATCAGGTAACAAACTCAAAGCATCTGCAAATGCTTCATTGGGCTTTCTCTCTCAGTCTGGGTCAGTAGGCGATACAATGATAGGGAAGATTCCTAACTAGACAGAAGACAGCCATTGACACCCTTGGCAAGAAGGGTAAGCCACAAAGGACACTGCTAAAGAAACTGGCTGCTTACAGAGTGCTGCGTCCAAACGTATTTGTGGACATTTGGATGGAAGCAAAATCAATTCAGAAATTTAGGGAAACTTCACAAAGAGTGGAATGAGGCTGGAGTCAGTGCATCAACAGTGACTACTCACAGATGAATCCTACAGATGGGCCACAAGCATCTTATCTGGGCTGAGAAGAAAAGGAACTAGAGTAGACTCAGTGGTCAAAAATCCCCTTTTCAGATGGAAGTAAAATTTGCGATTTCATTTGGAAAACAAGCTCCCAGAGCCTGGAAGATGACTGGAATTCATGCTGCTCGAAGTTTTATGTTTTATGAAGCAAACTGGCCTTAGCTGGAACCCACAGTATTGTCAAGACAAAGATGAGAGACACCAGACCCAACAAGGCAGAGCATCTGAAGGCAGCCGTCAAAGCATTATGGGCTTTCATTGCAACCCAGCAGAGTGATGAGTTGGTTTTGCTGGCTTTATATTAATAACTGCAACAATGCAACATGGCATGGAAGCAATCAAGTATTAAATGTTAGAAATGAACCTGGCAATTCTGTTTAAAATACCATTCTTATTTTGATCCTCTGTAATATTCTAGTTTTCTGAGACTCTCAATATTCAATCAGTATTACACAAGCAAATTCAATTATATATGACTTAGTGCCCCAGTACAGCTTTATGTAAAAAAAAAAAACTTCTGTTGCATGATACGAAGCAGATTTTACCATTATGAATTATATAGACAAATTGTCTCATATTGGCTGCATTTTGTCAGTAAAGTATTCACCTATCATCGAACACTAATTTGGAACCACAAGCACAAAATAATATCTATAACTGAGTATAGTCTCATCTTAATTATTAAATCAGAGTGGGCAGCTTTTAACAAAACACTGATGGCTAAAAGTTAAAACTAACATTCTTATTTACTTTTGTTAATCAGTGATCACTAAAAATGTGTGTTACATCTTTGCTTTGCTTTGCAAATAATGACGCCAAACTTCCCTATTTTTCTGGGTATTCACCGGTAGTTCGTGGTATGCTACCCTCTAGCCACTGGATGTCCAGGTTGTGTCCAGCAAGCTGTGTAGGAAACACAGATTGTTAAAAGGTTAGGGAGAAATGTTGGTCTGATTAGTAGAAATGGTATTCATACCACTTTGGGTGGGGCAGCTCTCATACACACTCACTCTTAAAGTCATTTCAGAACCACTAATTAACCCAGCATGCATGTTTTTGGACAGTGGGAGGAAGGCCCACAGCCACTACTGGCTGCGTAATTTAAAGCAGAATAAATGGAGAAAGTTGGAAGGCAGGGGACATTCCTCTAATTTAAAAGAAGTTTATTTGGTCAGTAAACAAGGCTCCTACAAATACAGAACTGCTTTTGTTTCACACACAACAGAACAAGAAACCCCCAGATTTAAATTCAGCTCTAATTGACAGAGCTCTTGTTTATTCACATAAAAACTCAGAAGAGCATAAAAACAACCTTTCACGACCTTCCTCTATTTTTATTGTAGCAAACTTTTAAGGCTTTCTTTCAACTACTGCCTTCTGATGCATCATCACGTAAAGCAGTTTAAAAAATAATAATAATAACTGTAAAACCTAAGTATGGTTTTACTTTTCTGTCCCACTGAGCTCAACCTGGTCAGCAGGTAGAGGATTTTTTATAGTATGGCGTGAGAATGCTTTTAATTGACTTAAGTTTTCCCCATGAGTTTTCTTTACTATTTTCACTACTGCCGGTAGTGAAAATGTGAAACACTCATAATGACCTGGCAGTTAGAACAGATTATCGATTGGTGTGTAAAAACTACATTGATCTAAAAAAATCTTGTAAGACATTTTGCTGTCAAAGATTTTAAGTAAAGTTATTTCTTCAACAATCACTTCATATCTAAGGAATTTGGCTTCATTCGCTGCATGAATAAAGACCTGATCAGGTGTTTTTTTTTTTTTTTTTATAAAAAAAATCCCAAAAAGGAGCAATAAAAAACATTATCTTCCTGTAGAAAACATAACGGTTTTGTGAATTTGGTTTGATCCACTGCTCTTTTAAACAGTACAGGTTTCCAATTATTCTTCACCACAGCTAATGCTGTTAGCTGAGATGTTCTTCAGTGCAAGAAAAAGGAGAAGCATACTCTGCATTGTACTACAACTTGTACATGACTGTATTTTTTCCTCTAAGGGGAACTCTGCTGCCAGCTTCTGTAAATTAATACACACGAGATGTAAATATTGATGTGTAATACCTTAAACGCTGCAGAGATGTGTTGCAAATTCTCAGTATCTTTTGAAAAGATTGTCAGTCATTTTAAGAAATAACTGACAATTATTAAGAAATATTTTTGCAATAGTCTGTAGGTCCATTTCCATTTTATGGTATTGCTATATAAAAGGTGGAAAGTGGAAAATTACAACTTTATTGCTTTATTGTATTTGGACAATTTTGTTGGGAAAAAATACAAACCATTTTCAATATTGAGAGTAATTTAATGCACAGAATAACACTGAAAACCCTCCTTAGGGGCGTGAAGGAAAATCTGGCATGGATCTCTGGCTTCAGCGGAGTCGGGACGGCCACCTCTGCCTTCATCCCTCATTTATTCTCCCACACAAACAGCAGAGACAGCGCACTGTATTCATTTTGATGCCTCCATCCCCATGCAGGTTTGCACATAGATGTTATTTTCAAAAGAGGAGAAAACTAGACGACGACGAGTCTATTTTTTATATCGCTTTTTACTGCCTCTGACACTGAACCTAGTTAAAAATAATTGTCATAGTTTCCAATAGTGTTTCGATTGTGCCCCCTGCTGCTCCACCAAGCACATTACAAAAAACAAAAACAAAAACAAAAAAAAACCAGAGTTAGATATAACTTTCAACTGATCCCGGGAAAAACAAACAAACAAACAAAAATAACCAGTTACAAACCAAGTCAATAATGTACAAACAAGAATAAGAAAAAGAAAGAAAGAAATTAATTACAATGCAAAGTATTAAAAAAATGCCCAAATTACAAAATGTAAACTGTACAGAAAAATGTCATGTTTATAGTAATAAGAACACCCTTACAGTTATGTGTACAATTTTTGAGCATATGAACTTATTTTTTGTGTTTGACATCTAAAATTAGTTTTACATTTTACTGTGTATGTATAGTAATCTGAACATATCAAATCAAATCTTATTTGTATAGCACATTTCAGCAACAAGGCATTTCAAAAGTGCTTTACGTCATAAAAACACAAAAATACAAAATCATAGAACACACAGTCAACAATTGAAGCATTACATTTTGTCAAGTGCCATTGTTGCTCATGAAACATTGATTACAAAAGTAATTCTAAACAGGAGGGTTTTTAGTTTAGGTAATTTAACAACAGATCACACAGTTGCCAAACATTTGGCAAACCATCAGCTTGCTGGGTATTTTCATGCAATCTCTAAAGTTTGATAAGCACCCTTGAAGTAGTTTCAATGTGATTTTTTGTCTGGTACAGACTGACAATTTCATCTAGAAGGACAAAACCATCCATTGATTCATTGTACAGCTTGAACTCCTCTGGTTGAGACATTTTAAGAAACTTGGGTTGCTTTACTTCTCAATTTGCCATCTATCTAACTCTTGTTCTCACATGGCTTATCTGAGCACCCATAATCAGATATCTCTGCATGTACAAGCAGTTCAAGAAAGTCAGCGTTAATACTCCATCATTGAAAAAAATGAAATACTGACGTCACAAACTGGTTTCAAAATGCTTATAGGTGCTTTTTTTTCTATCCACTGTATAACATACCAAAGCTGATGTAAATTGGGATGGACATTTAACTTAAAAAAAAAAAAAATCCTGCAATTTAATGATAGAAAAAAATGTTCAAAGTACCTTGAAATACTATCACTTGAAATACTTAAAATTAAGCTGAGGGCAAGTTTTCTAAGCTGCTATGAACATGAATTAATATTTTTGATGGAAAACAGATACTTACTCCTCCCTCTCTCTGGTTTCATAACAATGCTCGTCTCGTCTGATGCCTAAAACCCAGTAGTGTCAAGTTAAGAGTCTTGAACTTCATTGTTTATGTTTGAATAAGAAACCAATATGTAACAAGTATCATTTAAATAGCAAATGTCCTCCTTTCTTACTCATTTAAAACTAGAGAAATGTCATGTCCATTCCAGTGGATGTGGGGTCTGAAGGTGTTAATTGTGATAAAATGATGTAATTAATTTTGCTGCTCAATTAATGTGGTTCAGTTAAAAAAAAAAAACAAAAAAAAAAAACATAAGCCCTAAAGCCAACTGGGAATTTCAATCAAAACATTAGACATTGGTGTTTGCAGGTACTTTCTGTTCAGTCTGACTGACCTTACACTGGAATGTTTTCAAAAAAAAAATCGATATATATTAGCTGAACATAAGTGCATGTCATAACTTTAGGGTTTTTATTTAACCTAAAAACAAATTTTAAAAAACCTATGCTTTCCTTCTACTTTGAAATTATGTACTATATATCATGAAAGCCTAAAACATACACTGAAGTTTCTGACTGGAAACTAGAAATTGGAGCCATTTATTCTTTCAATGACTGCAAAACAGTTAAAAACAAAAGTTACCACAGATGCAGTTGCCTTGACAAATCACAAAACCATCTGCAGCATGTTTAGGCTTATTCTTTTGGTTACATTGAAGTTTAGCTTAGAATTTAGTAT